>NC_091201.1:2261728-2539228 GCF_040958095.1 Procambarus clarkii
CTCTCTCTCTCTCTCTCTCTCTCTCTCTCTCTCTCTCTCCCTCTGGAATAGTTACAATAAACAAGTCAACAAGCTGTGTGAGTGTTGGCTCACACACATTAGTGAGCAATGTTGTCCCAGCGATAGTCATGTATTTTCATAGCCGTGTGTACATGGTGGGTGGGAGTATATTATATACACCAAGTATGACGAGGTGTAGTGAGGGGTTACACATGTGGGCTGGAGCAGCGGGTGTAGCATAAGCTGACACCGTAATCTTGTTCTCCTGGAAGGTTGAAGGTGGGTGTTAATAGTCGTATGGGTGTGTTTGATATGGTGTGCTTCAGCTAGGTCTAATAGTCTATTGTGTCTATCGATTATTTTGGCGTTTTTGATAAGGATGTCTTTTGGGATGGTCAGCCTGTTGTGTAGAAACAATATGATCTTGAGGGCGCCTTCTTGTTCGTGAAGTGTCACTCGCCCCGAAAGAGATGTTGTCGTCTTGTCTATATATTGAGATCGTTGGGGCTTATAGTCTCAAAGTGGGGATGGAAAGGCATAGATGACATTAGTCTCTTTCAAGGCATCTAGTGTGTTGTTGGGGGAGTTGTTAACGAGCAAGTTCAGGGAGAGCATTCAGGGCTCTTCTGTTTTCTGAGCTGTTGAATATATGTTCCTATACAAGAGAGTCACAGGTGAGACAGCTTCCGTAATGTTAGAAGAGTCTGGAACGATATAATTGGCACAAACCTGACCAGGTGCTGTTAGTGTTGTCAAATTAAACCAATTGCTGTCTAAATATAGTAGTTGTAACTAAACGGAATAATTATTTTTGAGAGTTCATGAAGCCGACGCAGTATACAAGGTGATGCAAAAGTGTTAATATTATCCTAAATTATGATTGGTTGATGGATGCATTGTGCAATAAGACTTGTAGGAAGATGATCTGATTGGCTCGTTCCAATACTGAGTTATAAGACTGACCGGGTAATATGACCAAGTTGTTGATGGATACACTGAATGGTAAGATTTATAACTTACCTTCTGCTCAGTGGCTATACTGAGAGTCGACACTGAGCCTCACCCCTCCTGGAGCTCTGAGTGTCTGCTGTGCTCTGAATGCTGTACTCTGAGTGCTGTACTCTGAGTGTCTGCTGTACTCTGAGTGCTGTACTCTGAGTGCTGTACTCTGAGTGCTGTACTCTGAGTGTCTGCTGTATGGTGCACTGCGCTCACTGATTGCCGGAGAATGCTGATTCTTATTCTTTACAATCCCCATCAGAGCGACGTTGCTATACCCCTCCTCCCCATCTCCTCTACCCCCCCCCCCCCCGTTCTCCTGATGGGCCACACCGTACAGAATACGGCGTGCTAACCCAAGCAAACATTTTTCTCTTTTTCAAAACGTTTTAAAAACATTTCATTATGTTAATCACATTTTAAACTACGTTTTATACACGTTTTTTTGAGAATTTAAAAAATGATTAAAAAAAGTGAGTTCATAACGTTTTAAAAAACGTGTTTTATTAATGTTATGATATAGCATTTTAGAGCAAAGGTTTATAAAACATTAATACTAATTATTAATTATTGGAATTATTAGGTATAATTATCTTTATTTTAGAGAGACAAACAGACAGAAAGAGACAGAAAGAGAGAGGACAGAAACAAAGGAAGGCAAAGAGAGAGACAAAGAGAGAGAGAGAGAGAGAGAGAGAGAGAGAGAGAGAGACAGAGAGACAGAGAGACAGAGAGACAGAGAGACAGAGAGACAGAGAGACAGAGAGACAGACAGACAGACAGACAGACAGACAGACAGACAGAGAGGTAATTATTTAATCTAAAGTTTCACAACCATAGAGGGAGTCACATATATATATATATATATATATATATATATATATATATATATATATATATATATATATATATATATATATATATATATATATATATATATATATATATATATAGGGGGGTACCACCACTGGTGCATTTATAGGGACCCACAGCCTCAGAGAAGGGAACACAGAGCACTCAGGGAAAAACTTGACATTTAACTCTGAATACGAAAGAGTGTTCACTTCTCCTACCACCCCCTTTTTTTTTTTTTTTTTATTTATTATGATGTACACTTTATTATGCAAGGTTATACAGTTACATATCTGATTTTATACAAAAAATAAACATTAAGAGGACACAAGAAAAAGTTCGCTTCCTAGAGGCTGTAGATTTCCTCGAACTCCTCCCACGCCGGGCAGGAACCGAGGACGCAGCGGGCATTTCCCCTCTGGATCGCGACACTGAGGCGCTGAAAGAGAAAACTTGCTGCTCTAGGGTCTCTTGTGGTGTCAATGAGCTTGGAACCAAGATCCTTAAGAAACCTTCTTGCACTCTCACCCCATGGGCCTAGGGTCTCAGACCCTATTGGAACGAAATTGTACCTTTGATCTAATTGCCTGTACTTGACTGACTTTTGTTTTTCTCTGTGTGTTGCTGCGGCTCCCGCCGTGCCGGCAGAGAGGGTGATGTATGTCGTTGCCAGGGTGGATACGCAAGTATAGTCCCATGCTAACTGCCTGCCACCCTTCCACGGACGCAGTGTGATTCCGTCTGGTCGGCCGGCAAAGCTAACAGAGTCACGGTTCAGTAGGTTGCGGGGCTCTCTCTCCGCTGGACACTGAGCAGAGGCAAGGCTTCTTTTAATGATGTCGTTGACTTCGTCGTGTCTAGTGTGCCAACCACCCGATTTTCCACAGTGCAGGCCATGCAATCCATATTCGTCAGCATCTGCCTCGCCGCAAATACACCTGTGAACAGTGTGGATAGGGGCAGCTAGGCGGAGAGCGACTGTGGATAGGGGCAGCTAGGCGGATATATATATATATATATATATATATATATATATATATATATTATTAAATATGACCGAAAAAGTAAGATTAATAATTCTAACACGAATTTTCTCAATCTTTCGCACATTTCTTTTCACTGTTGGAGGTAAATAAAAAATCAATTCTCCAAAATTCATTTTTATTTCTAGTCTGACGCGACACGAGCGCGTTTAGTAAAACTTATTACATTTTCAAAGACTTTAGTTCACAAATACACAACTGAATAGAACTTACGCATCTCCGATTTTATATCTACATTTGAGTGAGGTGGGAGGGGTATATATATATATATATATATATATATATATATATATATATATATATATATATATATATATATATATATATATATATATATATATATATATATATATATATATATATACATGGAGGATGGAACAGTGTCCGCATCTTGCATATGTCACTACTGCTCGGCTTCCGTTGAGTTATAACAGTCCCTGGAAGCTTACACGGTCTGCAGATGTAGACTTGACCAAGTGTAAACTGTGACACCAACACTCCCGCCACACCTGCCATCACCCTCTGATGGGTGTCAACAGGTATAGAGATGACTCTTGTCTTCAGTGTTCAGAAGACGCTTCCATCTTGAGGTACGGCTATCACTAAGCTTCAAGAAATTTTGGCCTAGAATCCAATGTTTGCATTATGTGTGTTGTGTATGGGGTGGGTGTACTGGGTGGGTGTATGGGGTGGGGGCACAGGGTGGGTGTACTGGGTGGGTGTTCTGGGTGGGTGTACTAGGTGGGTGTATGGAGTGGGTGTACTGGGTGGGTGTATGGGGTGGGTGTATGGGGTTGGTGTACTGGGTGGGTGTACTGGGTGGGTGTATGGGGTGGGTGTACTGGGTGGGTGTAAGGGAGTTGCCACCACTGGAAGAGTTTGAGATTACCAGCGGGGAAGTAAGGAAGTGTTTACTAGAGTTGGATGTGACAAAGGCTATAGGCCCAGATGGAATCTCCCCTTGGATACTAAAGGAAGGAGAAGCAGCACTGTGCCTGCCACTCTCCATAGTGTATAACAAATCACTGGCAACAGGGGAACTGCCAGAAATTTGGAAAGCAGCTAACGTAGTCTCGATATACAAGAAAGGGGATAGACAGGAGGCACTGAACTACAGACCAGTGTCCGTAGCCTGCATACCATGCAAGCTGATGGAGAAGATTGTGCGAAGAAAGCTAGTGGAACATCTGGAGCGAAAGAACTTTGTAACACAGCATCAACATGGGTTCAGGGATGGCAGGTCCTGCCTCACAGGGTTACTTGAATTCTACGACCAGGCAACAAAAATAAGGCAAGAAAGAGAAGGGTGGGCAGACTGCATATTTTTGGATTGCCAGAAAGCCTTTGACACAGTGCCCACAAGAGGCTAGTGAAAAAGCTGGAGATGCAGGCAGGAGTGAACGGGAAGGTACTCCATTGGATACAGGAGTACCTAAGCAACAGGAGACAACGAGTCTGTGTGAGGGGTGAGGTCTCAGATTGGCGAGGCGTTACAAGTGGAGTCCCGCAGGGGTCAGTCCTTGGACCTATACTGTTTCTGATATATGTAAATGCAACCTGCTCTCGCACAAGACAGTACATATATAACTAACTTCTTATATTCAGTATTTCGCTTATTAATAACTACGTATGTGGTATATTCCAAGTTATATTTTGTTTTCAAGCTACAAACTCTTCCTACCAAGTTGCTATACACCAGTTTTAATATTAGGAATTTATTTTTCAGTTTTATTAAACAATAGAGAATTTATTCAAAATTTGACAATATCCTGAGTTACTTTACAATTTATTTAAATATTTTAGTTTTGTTTTACTATTTTTATAAAACTGTAATATCAATATAGGTATAGGTTAAGTACTAATTGTAATTAAGAAGCAATAAGATGCTTATCTTAACATACTAAGAAGGTTAGGTTAGGTTGGTATTTTCTATTCAGTTTTTCAAGGTAAACTCAAATATTCACAGTAAATTAGTATGTCACATATGCACTTATTAATAAGCCAAATATTGACTATAAACAAGTGCAAGAACAGGTTGCTAAATGATCTCCCAGAAGGTATAGAATCGTTTCTCTCATTTGTTTGCTGATGATGCACAAATTATGAGAAGAATCAAGACGGATGAAGATAGACAGAGACTACAGGATGACCTGGATAAACTGGAGGAATGGTCTAGAAAATGGCTACTAAAGTTCAATTCAGGAAAGTGTAATGTAATGAAATTAGGCGAAGGGAGCAGGAGGCTGAACACAAGGTCCCATCTGGGAGGTGAAATCCTGCAAGAGTCAAATAGAGAGAAAGATCTGGGGATTGATATCACACCGAACCTGTCCCCAGAGGCCCACATCAAAATGATATCATCAGCGGCATGTGCTAGGTTGGCCAACATAAGAACTGCCTTTAGAAACTTGTGTAATGAATCGTTCAGGACCTTATATACCACTTATGTCAGACCAATCCTGGAATATGTAGCTCCAGCCTGGAGTCCATATCTAGCTAAACACAAGACAGAGTTAGAGAAGATTCAGAGGTATGCCACCAGACTGGTCCCGGAACTGAGTGGTATGAGCTACGAGGAAAGGCTAAAGGAGCTGAACCTCACGTCCCTGGAAAACAGAAGAGTAAGGGGAGACATGATAACCACCTACAAAATATTCAGAGGAATTGACAATGTGGAAAAAGACAAACTCTTTAGCACGGGTGGAACACAAACAAGGGGACACAGATATAAACTTAGTGCCTAAACGGGCCACAGAGACGTTAGAAAGAATTGCTTCAGTGTCAGAGTAGTTAACGGATGGAATGCATTAGGCAGTGATGTGGTGGAGGCTGACTCCATACACAGTTTCAAATGTAGATATGATAGAGCCCAGTAGGCTCAGGAACCTGCACACCAGTTGATTGACAGTTGAGAGGCGGGACCAGAGAGCCAGAGCTCAACCCCCGCCAGCACAACAAGGTGAGACACCAGCAATAAGTGGGAAGACAGCCCCGTTAGTTAGGTCGGTCGCCAGCAGGTCAAGCCAACGTGTACCAGAGGTCAGGCTGACGACCCTCAGGCCACCAGAGGTCAACCAGTCATGACGTAGGCAAATTTGAAAGTCTTGGAGGGGTCGCTGACCTTCCGTGAGACCCCATGATGGAATTCGTGATCAAAGCGATTGTGATGCGATGCTTATTATCATCTTCATATTTGGCTAACGTTAGCAAGTGTTTATGGCGGAGAATTGTGACATTTTTGGCAACTTGCCATACGAGGCAGCTCCTATTGGTCCATACGAGGCAGCTCCTATTGGTCCATACGAGGCAGCTCCTATTGGTCCATACGAGGCAGCTCCTATTGGTCCATACGAGGCAGCTCCTATTGGTCCATACGAGGCAGCTCCTATTGGTCCATACGAGGCAGCTCCTATTGGTCCATACGAGGCAGCTCCTATTGGTCCATACGAGGCAGCTCCTATTGGTCCATACGAGGCAGCTCCTATTGGTCCATACGAGGCAGCTCCTATTGGTCCATACGAGGCAGCTCCTATTGGTCCATACGAGGCAGCTCCTATTGGTCCATACGAGGCAGCTCCTATTGGTCCATACGAGGCAGCTCCTATTGGTCCTGTTACGAACCCAAGGTCATCGTCGGAGCACGGAGCAGCGACGTCAACGCCATCTGTGAGTCCGCTCCCGAAACCCCCCCACAACCTGGACAACGCCATCTAGGGGCGACAGGAATATACCGGCAAGAGGCGCTAGATCCTAGTCCTAGTCGGCTCGAGAGGTTGCCGGTGCTGACCTCTGGTGAGGTGACGCTTAGACAATGAGCGCCATCTATGGAGCAAAAAGGTGTACGTTTGTGGCTAAGCCAGTAAGTGATGTTTCCTAGTGGTCCCATGTAGTATCCCAGTGTACTGATGACGTGTCTGTATTCACAGAGTCAACGTAGGACTCCTGTGATGTACGAGGAGTCAGTCTACCCCAGGCAGCCAAGGTCTCTACATCAGTCTGCTTCACAGAACCACCACCAGTCACCAGGTAAGACACCACCAGTCACCAGGTAAGACACCACCACAGTCACCAGCCAAGCACCAATACAGTCACCAGGTAAGGCACCAGGATAGTCACCAGGACAGGGTTAACACCGTCACGACAACTTTCTCCCGTTAAACAGCGACTTTCTCCTCAGAGAAGAAAGAAAACGGGATGTGAAGGGTGAACATTGAGAGGGAAGAATATTATTGTGTTGTTTTTATGGTGCGGACGTCAACACTTAGTTGTGTTCCAGGGTGTTGTCTTCTGTGTTACCTCTCGGTACATGGCTCCTATTGGTCCATACGAGGCAGCTCCTATTGGTCCATACGAGGCAGCTCCTATTGGTCCATACGAGGCAGCTGCTATTGGTCCATACGAGGCAGCTGCTATTGGTCCATACGAGGCAGCTGCTATTGGTCCATACGAGGCAGCTCCTCTTGGTCCATACGAGGCAGCTCCTCTTGGTCCATACGAGGCAGCTCCTATTGGTCCATACGAGGCAGCTCCTATTGGTCCATACGAGGCAGCTCCTATTGGTCCATACGAGGCAGCTGCTATTGGTCCATACGAGGCAGCTCCTCTTGGTCCATACGAGGCAGCTCCTATTGGTCCATACGAGGCAGCTGCTATTGGTCCATACGAGGCAGCTCCTATTGGTCCATACGAGGCAGCTCCTATTGGTCCATACGAGGCAGCTCCTATTGGTCCATACGAGGCAGCTGCTATTGGTCCATACGAGGCAGCTCCTCTTGGTCCATACGAGGCAGCTCCTATTGGTCCATACGAGGCAGCTCCTATTGGTCCATACGAGGCAGCTGTCTCTATCTCTCCTTCAATATCACTGTTACCTTAGCAGCATGTCAGCGTACTGAAAACAGAATCTCTTTTTATTTATTGTAGCTGTCCAAAGGCACAACTGATGTAACCACTTAGGTGTACTAATGTGACCTTATCTCACCAGGAGGATGGTGCAGGCGAGCACAGAGCCTCCAGGCCCCACAAGAGCACACCTGTCCTCTCTACAGCATGGAACACTCTCTCTGTCTGTAGGAGTAACATTCCTCCAAGTCACCAGCTGACATATCTGGCCCAATACGCTGTTCAATCATGTCCCCTGGAGCCGGATAAGGAGGAAGGGGGGGGGGGTTGTGGTCTGAAGTCAAGGCCTTACTACTGGAGTAGTGCGGATGGTTCTCTAATATAAGAACTGCCTGTTGGAATCTGAACAGAGTCGTTAAAGATAATTTGTGCCAGAACCATTCTGAAATATGAGACAAGGCCAGAGGTACTAGGCCTACCAAGTGCTGGAACCAATCCCTGGCACGATTGGGAGGGATTGTGAAGGTCGGCCTCCTAATCTAACCTAATTATGCATACAAAACTAATCATTTTTTTTATGTATAGGTAGGTTAGGTGGGTTGCTTAGGTTGGGGCGTTTCTGGTTATAATAATAATAATAATAATTTTTATTTAGGTAAAGGTACATACATAAAGAGATTTTACAAAGTTTGTTGGCTTTATAGATAGAGCTAGTACATACAATGCCTAAAGCCACTATTACGCAAAGCGTTTCGGGCAGGAAAAAACACTAATGACTAAAGCTTAAAACTAATGGGTAAAAAGAAAAAAATGCGTTGAGTACAAATAAAAATAGAGGTAAAAGAGGGGGGAACATTGTTGAAAAAAACAGCACAAATACAATTACAAATTATTACAGAAAATTACATTAAAACAGCGTTGATTTGAAAAACAAAAACAAAAAAACATACATGGGTTGACAATAGAAGGGTAAGGTAGGTTACAGGGAATTTATTAGGTATAGCTTCGTTTTTAACTTAAACTGGTTGAGAGAGGTACAGTCTTTAACATGGTTGGGAAGGTCATTCCACATTCTGGGCCCCTTGATTTGTAGAGCATTTCTAGTTTGATTAAGTTTTTTTTTTTTTTTTTTTTTTTTTTTATTTTTATAAAAGAATACACAATGTACAAAACAGACACCCGCCGAAAGAACAAGTTAAGAACATACACAGGACAACAGAACAAAGGAAGTAAAACACGGATACACTAAACATACCCAACAAAAACCAAGAAATAAAACACATGACACAAGGCACAAAAAAAAGAGAACCCAGAAACGGGGACAGTATTTACCACAAAAAACAGAACATGACATAAATAGCACACAATAGAAATAACATAAAACATAGGCACATCCACACAACCTTAAGTACAGAAATACAAAAGGAGAACGCACATACAAGCCCAGCCCAACAACCCAAAACACAGGTGCATAAAAGTACAGAACAACAGGCCTCCGAAACCCCTAAGAGGCAAAATTACAAAACTACATTAAACAAAAAACATGGAAATACAGAACATTGAAAGTCAAACAGAAATAACTGAGTACATTTCTTGTTTCTTACTCCGTTTCCTCATGCATAATTAAAGACATAATACAAAGGCAGAACACAAAACACAAATCAAGAAAGAACATAAATAATACATAAATAGCACAAGGCAAAGTACATGGCACATAAAAAGAGAAATAACAATCAGTAATGGCAAAAAGAACACCCATAACACAGGAACAGTAGTACATGAAAAGGGGGGGGGGAGGACAAAACATAAACCCGGGCACCCCCCCCCCCCCCACACAGAAAATCACAAAAGACAGAAGAGGCACGCTCCAAAGACATAGGAGCATACAAGCATACATACCATAAAGAACAAAAATGCACAAACCATAAAACCCATACAAGGCAAACAAAAAGGCCCACGCAGGAGCCAGGGAAAACATAAAAAACCACACCCACACACAAGCACACCCAAACGAACACACCCACGGGAGCAACCACAACAGAAACAAAACAACCACACACACACACACACCATCCAACAGGCCCAACTGGACCCCAAGATCATTTAAACCACGAACATGCAAAGACGCACAGACAACAGAGGGTGCCATCGGGAGAACCTCAGGACACCCCCAACCCAACGCGTCCCCCAGGGGACACAACCGCACCCGCAGCGGGAGCCACATCCACACCACCAGGCTCAACCCCCTGCCGCACCCTGGAAGACGACCGGCCAGGAACCGCCTTCAAAATCACAGGGGAGACACCATACGAAGAGGGCGCCCCAGGCGTCGAGGACACCATCCACAGTTTTTCCCCTGCCTCCGCCGCCCCGAGCCCGACACCACGCTCAATGCCCCGCTCATCCCCAGATCCCGCTTCCGAAGGGGGAGGAGGAACCACTGGAGAAGCGGAGGGAGGAGCACCAGCCAAAGGCACACCACCCGAAGCCTCGATCCTCTTCCCAGGGGGGCCCCTGCTGTGCGACCGATCCCTCGGAGCGCGCTTTCGTCGAGGAACAGAAGAGCCCAATGCAACCACAGGAGGCACAGCACAAGCGACAGCAGGCGGCTGCGCCACGGCACCAGCATCAGGAACACCGCTAGGCTGGCCGTCAGGAGACACAGTAACAACACCGCCCCTGGCCTCGGGAAGCACACTGGCCACTGCACACGGGTCGCCCGCCGGCACCACACCACACACGTCGGATTTCAAGGAGACACTTGGGTCGCGATGTACCTCCGCCGCCACCAGCAGAGGCGCACCCGAAGCAGGAGCCGCGAGAGCATCAGAGTCAACAGACAGAGCAGAGGACCCAGCAGCAGACGGAGAGGTAGGGACAGCTGGGGACGACGCCTCCAGAGGCACACCCACAGAGCCCGGGCCCACTGGGGGCGCCCCAGCCTCCGGCAGAAGTGGAAAATCATCCGCATGGAAAACTGATGGGTCCTCCGGGCGAGGGGCACGGCAAGCTGCAGCGAAATGGCCTACCTCACCACACCGGAAACAGGAGCGAGTCTGCCCCTGGTAGAACACACGCACATAAAACCCACACACAGCCACCCGAGAGGGAATAGCCCCAGAGAGCCGCATGCGCAAAGTACGGGCACCCATACGGAGCCCCTTCAGGCGCCCACTAAGCAGACAGGCATGACGCTGCCCCACCACCTCACCATACCGACGGAACGCGGCGGACAGCTCATCCTCAGGAAACTGCACCGGCGCACCATGAACGCTCACATACGTCAGGGGGCCCCACGGATCGGAGACCTCCACCGTCACAGCAGAACCTGGAAGTACATGCGTCCGTGTACCCCATCGACGCACAAACAGCTGATACACCTGCGCCGAGGAGAACGTCACCGCCACCCGGGTAGGGGAAAGTTTCTCAACACCGTAGAGATCTTGGTACTCCACACGCATGACGTCCATAAGGGCAACCTCCACCAAGGGCCAGTCAACGGGGGCCGAGAAATCAAGTCGGGCGGTGTCGACCCGGCGAACACGGCCACCACTAGTCGACGCCATGACACCCGCCAGGCCCCGGCCAATGGCCGCACCACACCGTCAACAAGACGACCACCACGCAGCAGTTACAGGTCAACACTGACAGCCCGGGCCGAACGTCCTGGTTTGATTAAGTCGTACTCTAGGAATATCAAAACTGTATTTATTTCTGGTGTGGTGCTCATGGGTTCTGTTACAACCTTCTATGAAGCTTTTGAGATCAGGATTGGCATTACAATTTAGCGTTTTATATATGTATAGTACACATGAGAGGTTAGGTTACCCTGGCTGGCTGGCTGTTTTTTTTTTTTATTAAAGGGCCTCGTTAGTCACTGGACATAGTGCCTAGAATGGTATGACTTTGCTAACAACCCCGCAACGGGTCGAACCATTGCTGGCGGTCCGGGTTGTGTCTACTCCTGTGTCTACTCTTGTGTCTACTCCTGTGTCTACTCCTGTGTCTACTCTTGTCCATGTGTATTTCGAAAACTACAGGTCAGTTTGGCCAAACTCTGATCAATCCCCGTGTTCACTAACTTACATATTCTCGGTATAAAGAGTCATAATATAAAAGTCCAAATATGTGTAATCACCATGAATGCCGCTCTCAAATAACGCCCAAGAGTCATATTTCAGAGAGGCATCGTAGTCTGAAAACTGCAGCTCAGTTTGATATTACCAATCCCAGTCTTGACTAATTTGCATGTTTGCGGTGTAAAAAGTCGTAATTGAAAACTCCAAATATGTGCAGCGAGCCAGAATTCCACTCAAAAATAACATTCAAGAGTCATATTTCTGTCATCGTCACTAACAGCTGATAACTCTCTTGTTAAACACTCCATGGATGACCAAACTCACATTTCAGACATCAGACTTGTTAATTTTCCCTAATAGGAGCTAATCCTACTTAAGGAGGGGCAGGAGGGGGGGGGGGCAACCCCAACTACCCCTATAACACTCACCATATAATTATTATTCATCACGGAATCTTGCATATGGCTAACAGCAACAGTCTGGTCATCTGGCGAGTATACCAGTTGCTGCTGGTGTTGATGATGATTTGGTTGATTTGATGGTTTGGGGAGCCGTCGACCGAGCGGACAGCATGCTGGACTTGTGATCCTGTGGTCCCGAGTTCGATCCCAGGCGCCGGCGAGAAACAATGGGCAGAGTTTCTTTCACCCTATGCCCCTGTTACCTAGCAGTAAAATAGGTACCTGGGTGTTAGTCAGCTGTCACGGGCTGCTTCCTGGGGGTGGAGGCCTGGTCGAGGACCGGGCCGCGGGGACACTAAAGCCCCGAAATCATCTCAAGATAACCTGAAGATAGTCTACTTAGGGGGGCTGCTGGCATCAGAGTTAGGATTAAATCCACGTTCAGGTCTTTCTTGTTTCCTGAGTGATGGGTCCAGTCTTCCCTTCATCCTATACTGCTGCACTGGTCTTCGCTCTCCTCTTCCAATGCTCATAACTTTACACTTGGCTGGGTTAAATTCTAGCGGCCATTTTTGAGACCATTTCTGGCGTATGTCCAAATCAGTTTGCAATGTATCACAATCTATTTGTCCTGACTCTTCTCGTCACTTTTGCATTATCTACCAACATTGATATGAAGGGACCAATTTCCTCTTATCAGGTTGTTGGCATACATGAGAAACAGGATGGGCCGTAGCGCCAACCCTTGTGGTACTCCTCTTGTAGCGCCTCTACACGCTGATGTCTCTGCTCTCACTGTAACACTTTGCTTCCTGCCTGAGAGGTACTCTCTGACCCACCTTAAGGCCCGGTACACCAGCCTGCCTCTCTAGTTTGAGTAGGAACAGAATTAAATGCTTTCTGACTAGAGGAATATGCTCTTCACACTCTCAACAAAGACTTCACACTAGACAAGTAAAAACTACAAAAAAAAATATAAAAAAATCCCCGACAAAGACATTGAGAGGAAGAGTTAAGTAAATAATAAATAATATGTGTTTTACGGTGAGAGTGAGGCAGGTCCTGGGAGCATGTAAGATGTCTGAGGCATCTGGTGGCCGCCATATTGTTCCCAGTAGGCTCGTATACCTCCAAATGTTGTCTTCTTATTCCGCCGCTAGATGGCGGCCGCCGCCACTCACAGCCCGCCAAAATTAGTAAACAGAAGGTGCTCTTGTTTCTGGTTTTATGGCGCATGGGATCAATGTTGGAGTAGTTTGTCGTGCAGCAGCGCTAATACGACCCGCTGGTCGTGTAGGTTATGGTGGGAGTCGTGCAGCAGCGCTAATACGACCCTCTGGTCGTGTAGGTCATGGTGGGAGTCGTGCAGCAGCGCTAATACGACCCTCTGGTCGTGTAGGTTATGGTGGGAGTCGTGCAGCAGCGCTAATACGACCCTCTGGTCGTGTAGGTTATGGTGGGAGTCGTGCAGCAGCGCTAATACGACCCTCTGGTCGTGTAGGTTATGGCGGGAGTCGTGCAGCAGCGCTAATACGACCCTCTGGTCGTGTAGGTTATGGTGGGAGTCGTGCAGCAGCGCTTAATAGTATGGTGGTGGTGTAGCATGGTGGGTGTGTAGCATGGTGGTGGTGTAGCATGGTGGTGGTGTAGCATGGTGGGGGTGTAGCATGGTGGGGGTGTAGCATGGTGGGGGTGTAGCATGGTGGGGGTGTAGCGTGGTGGGGGTGTAGCGTGGTGGGGGTGTAGCGTGGTGGGGGTGTAGCATGGTGGGGGTGTAGCGTGGTGGGGGTGTAGCGTGGTGGGGGTGTAGCGTGGTGGGGGTGTAGCGTGGTGGGGGTGTAGCATGGTGGGGGTGTAGCGTGGTGGTGGTGTAGCGTGGTGGTGGTGTAGCGTGGTGGGGGTGTAGCGTGGTGGTGGTGTAGCGTGGTGGGGGTGTAGCGTGGTGGGGGTGTAGCGTGGTGGGGGTGTAGCATGGTGGTGGTGTAGCGTGGTGGTGGTGTAGCGTGGTGGGGGTGTAGCATGGTGGTGGTGTAGCATGGTGGGGGTGTAGCATGGTGGGGGTTTAGCGTGGTGGTGGTGTAGCGTGGTGGGGGTGTAGCATGGTGGTGGTGTAGCGTGGTGGTGGTGTAGCATGGTGGGGGTGTAGCATGGTGGGGGTGTAGCATGGTGGGGGTGTAGCGTGGTGGGGGTGTAGCGTGGTGGGGGTGTAGCGTGGTGGTGGTGTAGCGTGGTGGTGGTGTAGCGTGGTGGGGGTGTAGCGTGGTGGGGGTGTAGCATGGTGGGGGTGTAGCGTGGTGGGGGTGTCGCATGGTGGGGGTGTAGCGTGGTGGTGGTGTAGCGTGGTGGGGGTGTAGCGTGGTGGGGGTGTAGCGTGGTGGGGGTGTAGCATGGTGGGGGTGTAGCATGGTGGGGGTGTAGCATGGTGGGGGTGTAGCATGGTGGGGGTGTAGCGTGGTGGGGGTGTCGCATGGTGGGGGTGTAGCGTGGTGGTGGTGTAGCGTGGTGGGGGTGTAGCGTGGTGGGGGTGTAGCATGGTGGGGGTGTAGCATGGTGGGGGTGTAGCGTGGTGGTGGTGTAGCATGGTGGGGGTGTAGCATGGTGGTGGTGTAGCATGGTGGGGGTGTAGCATGGTGGTGGTGTAGCATGGTGGGGGTGTAGCATGGTGGTGGTGTAGCGTGGTGGTGGTGTAGCGTGGTGGGGGTGTAGCGTCTCTGCAGATGATAGCTTTGCATGACACATTATAACAATGCGTCAGGAGGATCACGCAACCTTCACCCTGTGAGAGAGAAATACTAGAGCGAGATAAAGATAAGAGAGAAACTGAGAGAAAGAGAGAGAGAGAGAGAGAGAGGGAGAGAGCAAAAATGGAGTGCTATACAGACAGAGACAGATAAACAGACGAAAACAGAGACACAGACCCGTGCTCATGAGCACCAGGAGGCAGGGGTCACGCTGCACCAAGCGCCAATTACCTCAGTGTTGGGAACAGGTTGAGGGCTGTTAGTGGTGCCTCAGGGAACATAAAGGTATTGACAAGCGTAAAACTAAATAACATTCAAGAAATAAGTAAAAGCGAGAGAAAATGCTATGTTGGAAATGTTATAGGTCCGCAACAAAAGATGGTCAATAACAAAGATGGCCGCCTCCACGGGGAAGGTAAACACACCAGCTGATGAGTGTTTTGAAGGCTCCTCAGCACAAGGTGTAAGGAAGGAAGGTGTTCTTGACAGGTTAGAGATTATTGGGGACAGCCTTAAGAAGTATGAAGAAAAGGTCCTTAAATTAGTACAGGAAAATTAAGCTTTCAGGGATGAATCAATTTTCTAGCAAGGTAGGAAAATTTCCACCTTAACTGACAAGGTGAAGATACACGAGGAACAAGTCAAGGAACTATTGCATGAAAATGAGGCATGGAAAGTGAAGAATGGTAAATTTGAAGATATAAACAAGAAAATAGATTCATATAGTGAACAACTCCAAGGGAGCCTGAGGACTAACGTAGCGTCAGGCAAAGATCTTCAACTGGAAACTTCATGGAGAACTAACATAGAGGAGGCTAATAAAGAGCTAGAAAAGTATAAAGAAGAAATAAAAGAGACATATGCACAAGTTGTAAAAGAGAAAGAGACGATTAAGGAATTGTGGAAGTCAAAACCAGAAATGACAAACAAGAAGCGGATCTCAGGCCAGCAGTTAGGCAAGAACTGGTAACCAACAGTAAACTAGTACAAAACAGTGTACATGGAAGTAAGTCCATAATAATGTTCGGGTGTTTAGAGAAGGAAATTTCATCTCGGGTGGACCGAGCAGCAGAAGAGATGAAAATCATAGAGAAAATAGTAGCTTTAGGAGATGGCCTAAATTCAGAAGAAAATGTCAGAAATTTTAGAATAGGAAAATATGAGAACGACAAGAACCGCCCCTTAAGGGTGACATTTAATGGGGTGAAACACATGGCAGAAGTGATAAAAAAGTGCCAGGAAATTGCAATGTGACGAGGATGGCAAACTTTGGTCAATAAGACAAGACCTCTAAGAGGACAGAGAAAAGCTGAAAATGATCCTCATTGAAGCGAAACGTCTAAATATCGATAGAAATGAAGAAGAAAGATTTATTCTACAAAGTGTTAGGGACTGGAAAGCTAGTGAAAAGGGGCTAGCAGAAGGGGGAGTAAATGGAACATGTTCCTGAAAATTGTATATACCAACATAGATGGAGTTAGATGAATAACGTTGGAGTTGAAGGATATAATTCAGCTTAAGGTCCCAGATATTGTCGCATTATCAGAGACGAAAAGTCAAGAAAATATTTTAAATGAGGTCATATACCCAAGGAGTTTATATACCCACCATATACCCATATACCCATATACCCACACAGTTTGGAGACGTGACAGGACAACTAGGAAGGTGGGAGGAGTTGCTGTGCTGGTGAAAGAACACCTGAAGGTAAGAGATTTAATAATAAAAACCATCGAGAAGTTGGCATAATGGCACTGCAGGTCTGGAATCAGGATGATAGGGGGATAATTGTAAATGCCTACAGCCCACCAGCACGCAACACATGGACAAGGGAAGAGCTGGATGACACATGAGAAGGCCTCATAATGGTCATGAGAGAGATTATGGTACGAGTTAACAAAGATAAATCCCGATTGTTGGTACTGGAAGACTTTAACTTTAAGGCAATAGACTGGGAGGCCCACGAGGCAAGAACAGACGACATTTGGACAGGCAGATTCCTAAACCTCATTCTGGAGACATTTATGTAACAACACGTCAAGCAGGAGAGGGAGAGAGAGAGAGAGAGACAGAGGGAGAGAGAGAGAGAGCCTAGAACCAGGACCTGAGGAAGAGTGACGTCAGTGGTGCAGTAAAGATCATGGAGGTATAATGAGGACAACACTGCAGGTGACTATCTCAGGTGTGGTGGGGAGCCTCGCCCCCCCTGATCAATGTTCCCCCTCACCTGGCGCTCCCCCGGGGCCATCACCACACCTGTCCTTCCTCCCCCCGGGGCCATCACCACACCTGTCCTTCCTCCCCCCGGGGCCATCACCACACCTGTCCTTCCTCCCCCCGGGGCCATCACCACACCTGTCCTTCCTCCTCCCGGGGCCATCACCACACCTGTCCTTCCTCCCCCCGGGGCCATCACCACACCTGTCCTTCCTCCCCCCGGGGCCATCACCACACCTGTCCTTCCTCCCCCCGGGGCCATCACCACACCTGTCCTCTTCCCCGGGGCCATCACCACACCTGTCCTTCCTCCCCCCGGGGCCATCACCACACCTGTCCTCTCCCCCGGGGCCATCACCACACCTGTCCTTCCTCCCCCCGGGGCCATCACCACACCTGTCCTCTTCCCCGGGGCCATCACCACACCTGTCCATCCTCCCCCCGGGGCCATCACCACACCTGTCCTTCCTCCCCCCGGGGCCATCACCACACCTGTCCTCTCCCCCGGGGCCATCACCACACCTGTCCTTCCTCCCCCCGGGGCCATCACCACACCTGTCCTCTCCCCCGGGGCCATCACCACACCTGTCCTTCCTCCCCCCGGGGCCATCACCACACCTGTCCTCTTCCCCGGGGCCATCACCACACCTGTCCTTCCTCCCCCCGGGGCCATCACCACACCTGTCCTTCCTCCCCCCGGGGCCATCACCACACCTATCCTCCATCCCCCCGGGGCCATCACCACACCTGTCCTCTCCCCGGGGCCATCACCACACCTGTCCTCTCCCCCGGGGCCCTCACCACACCTGTCCTTCCTCCCCCAGGCCATCACCACACCTGTCCTCTTCCCCGGGGCCATCACCACACCTGTCCTCTCCCCGGGGCCATCACCACACCTGTCCTCCATCCCCCCGGGGCCATCACCACACCTGTCCTCTCCCCGGGGCCATCACCACACCTGTCCTCCATCCCCCGGGGCCATCACCACACCTGCCCTCTCCCCGGGGCCATCACCACACCTGTCCTCCCCCCGGGGCCATCACCACACCTGTCCTTCCTCCCCCCGGGGCCATCACCACACCTGTCCTTCCTCCCCCCGGGGCCATCACCACACCTGTCCTCTTCCCCGGGGCCATCACCACACCTGTCCTCTCCCCGGGGCCATCACCACACCTGTCCTCTCCCCCGGGGCCATCACCACACCTGTCCTCTCCCCGGGGCCATCACCACACCTGTCCTCTCCCCCGGGGCCATCACCACACCTGTCCTCTCCCCGGGGCCATCACCACACCTGTCCTCTCCCCCGGGGCCATCACCACACCTGTCCTCTCCCCGGGGCCATCACCACACCTGTCCTCTCCCCCGGGGCCATCACCACACCTGTCCTCTCCCCGGGGCCATCACCACACCTGTCCTCTTCCCCAGGGCCATCACCACACCTGTCCTCTCCCCCGGGGCCCTCACCACACCTGTCCTCCCCCCCCCGGGGCCATCACCACACCTGTCCTCTCCCCGGGGCCATCACCACACCTGTCCTCTCCCCCAGGGCCATCACCACACCTGTCCTCTCCCCGGGGCCATCACCACACCTGTCCTCTCCCCCGGGGCCATCACCACACTTGTCCTGCTCCCGGGGCCCTCACCACACCTGTCCTCTCCCCCGGGGCCCTCACCACACCTGTCCTCCCCCCCCCCGGGGCCATCACCACACCTGTCCTCTCCCCGGGGCCCTCACCACACCTGTCCTCGCCCCCCGGGGCCCTCACCACACCTGTCCTCTCCCCGGGGCCATCACCACACCTGTCCTTTCCCCCAGGGCCATCACCACACCTGTCCTCTCCCCCAGGGCCATCACCACACCTGTCCTCTCCCCGGGGCCATCACCACACCTGTCCTCGCCCCCCGGGGCCCTCACCACACCTGTCCTCTCCCCCGGGGCCCTCACCACACCTGTCCTCCCCCCCCGGGGCCCTCACCACACCTGTCCTTCCTCCCCCCGGGGCCATCACCACACCTGTCCTCTCCCCGGGGACATCACCACACCTGTCCTTTCTCCCCCCGGGGCCATCACCACACCTGTCCTCTCCCCGGGGCCATCACCACACCTGTCCTTCCTCCCCCCGGGGCCATCACCACACCTGTCCTTCCTCCCCCGGGGCCATCACCACACCTGTCCTTCCTCCCCCCGGGGCCATCACCACACCTGTCCTTCCTCCCCCCGGGGCCATCACCACACCTGTCCTTTCTCCCCCCGGGGCCATCACCACACCTGTCCTCTCCCTGGGGCCATCACCACACCTGTCCTTCCTCCCCCCGGGGCCATCACCACACCTGTCCTTCCTCCCCCCGGGGCCATCACCACACCTGTCCTTCCTCCCCCCGGGGCCATCACCACACCTGTCCTTCCTCCCCCCCCGGGCCATCACCACACCTGTCCTCTCCCCCAGGGCCATCACCACACCTGTCCTCTCCCCGGGGCCATCACCACACCTGTCCTCGCCCCCCGGGGCCCTCACCACACCTGTCCTCTCCCCCGGGGCCCTCACCACACCTGTCCTCCCCCCCGGGGCCCTCACCACACCTGTCCTTCCTCCCCCCGGGGCCATCACCACACCTGTCCTCTCCCCGGGGACATCACCACACCTGTCCTTTCTCCCCCCCGGGGCCATCACCACACCTGTCCTCTCCCCGGGGCCATCACCACACCTGTCCTTCCTCCCCCCGGGGCCATCACCACACCTGTCCTTCCTCCCCCCGGGGCCATCAC
This sequence comes from Procambarus clarkii, assembly GCF_040958095.1. Classification (NCBI taxonomy): domain Eukaryota; kingdom Metazoa; phylum Arthropoda; class Malacostraca; order Decapoda; family Cambaridae; genus Procambarus; species Procambarus clarkii. The sequence continues at coordinate 2,281,670 of NC_091201.1, forward strand.
CACACCTGTCCTTCCTCCCCCCGGGGCCATCACCACACCTGTCCTTCCTCCCCCCGGGGCCATCACCACACCTGTCCTTCCTCCCCCCGGGGCCATCACCACACCTGTCCTTCCTCCCCCCGGGGCCATCACCACACCTGTCCTTCCTCCTCCCGGGGCCATCACCACACCTGTCCTTCCTCCCCCCGGGGCCATCACCACACCTGTCCTCTCCCCCGGGGCCATCACCACACCTGTCCTTCCACCCCGGGGCCATTACCACACCTGTCCTCTCCCCGGGGCCATCACCACACCTGTCCTTCCTCCCCCCGGGGCCATCACCACACCTGTCCTCTTCCCCGGGGCCATCACCACACCTGTCCTCTTCCCCGGGGCCATCACCACACCTGTCCTCTCCCCGGGGCCATCACCACACCTGTCCTTCCTCCCCCCGGGGCCATCACCACACCTGTCCTCTCCCCGGGGCCATCACCACACCTGTCCTCTCCCCGGGGCCATCACCACACCTGTCCTTCCTCCCCCGGGGCCATCACCACACCTGTCCTCTTCCCCGGGGCCATCACCACACCTGTCCTTCCTCCCCCCGGGGCCATCACCACACCTGTCCTTCCTCCCCCCGGGGCCATCACCACACCTGTCCTCTCCCCGGGGCCATCACACCTGTCCTTCCTCCCCCCGGGGCCATCACCACACCTGTCCTCTCCCCGGGGCCATCACCACACCTGTCCTTCCTCCCCCCGGGGTCATCACCACACCTGTCCTCTCCCCGGGGCCATCACCACACCTGTCCTCTCCCCCAGGGCCATCACCACACCTGTCCTTCCCCCGGGGCCATCACCACACCTCTCCTCTCCCCCGGGGCCATCACCACACCTGTCCTTCCTCCCCCCGGGGCCATCACCACACCTGTCCTCTCTCCCAGGGCATCACCACACCTGTCCTCTCCCCCCGGGGCCCTCACCACACCTGTCCTCTCCCCCAGGGCTATCACCACACCTGTCCTCTCCCCCAGGGCCATCACCACACCTGTCCTCTCCCCCAGGGCCATCACCACACCTGTCCTCTCCCCCAGGGCCATCACCACACCTGTCCTCTCCCCCAGGGCCATCACCACACCTGTCCTCTCCCCCTAAGGCCGTCACCACACCTGTCCTCTCCCCCAGGGCCATCACCACACCTGTCCACATTAGGAGACAGACGGAGGGAGACACACCAGACACTAGGGGACAGTCACACCGGACACTAGGGGACAGACGGAGGGACAGTCACACAGGACACTAGGGGACAGGCGGAGGGACAAACACACCAGACACTAGGGGACAGACGGAGGGACAGTCACACCAGACACTAGGGGATAGTCACACCAGACACTAGGGGACAGGCGGAGGGACAGACACACCGGACACTAGGGGACAGGCGGAGGGACAGACACACAGGACACTAGGGGACAGACGGAGGGACAGTCACACCAGACACTAGGGGACAGACGGAGGGACAGTCACACCAGACACTAGGGGATAGTCACACCAGACACTAGGGGACAGGCGGAGGGACAGACACATCGGACACTAGGGGACAGACGGAGGGACAGTCACACCGGACACTAGGGGACAGGCGGAGGGACAGACACACCGGACACTAGGGGACAGACGGAGGGACAGTCACACCGGACACTAGGGGACAGGCGGAGGGACAGACACACCGGACACTAGGGGACAGACGGAGGGACAGTCACACCGGACACTAGGGGACAGGCGGAGGGACAGACACACAGGACACTAGGGGACAGACGGAGGGACAGTCACACCAGACACTAGGGGACAGGCGGAGGGACAGTCACACAGGATACTAGGGGACAGGCGGAGGGACAGTCACACCGGACACTAGGGGACAGGCGGAGGGACAGACACACAGGACACTAGGGGACAGGCGGAGGGACAGTCACACCGGACACTAGGGGACAGGCGGAGGGACAGACACACAGGACACTAGGGGACAGGCGGAGGGACAGTCACACCGGACACTAGGGGACAGGCGGAGGGACAGACACACAGGACACTAGGGGACAGGCGGAGGGACAGTCACACCGGACACTAGGGGACAGGCGGAGGGACAGACACACAGGACACTAGGGGACAGGCGGAGGGACAGTCACACCGGACACTAGGGGACAGGCGGAGGGACAGACACACAGGACACTAGTGGACAGGCGGAGGGACAGTCACACCAGACACTAGGGGACAGACGGAGGGACAGACACTAGGGGACAGGCGGAGGGACAGACACACCGGACACTAGGGGACAGGCGGAGGGACAGACACACAGGACACTAGGGGACAGGCGGAGGGACAGTCACACCGGACACTAGGGGACATGCGGAGGGACAGACACACAGGACACTAGGGGACAGGCGGAGGGACAGACACACCGGACACTAGGGGACAGACGGAGGGACAGTCACACAGGACACTAGGGGACAGACGGAAGGACAGTCACACAGGATACTAGGGGACAGGCGGAGGGACAGTCACACCGGACACTAGGGGACAGGCGGAGGGACAGACACACCAGACACTAGGGGACAGGCGGAGGGACAGTCACACCAGACACTAGGGGACAGACGGAGGGACAGTCACACCAGACACTAGGGGATAGTCACACCAGACACTAGGGGACAGGCGGAGGGACAGACACACCGGACACTAGGGGACAGACGGAGGGACAGTCACACAGGACACTAGGGGACAGACGGAGGGACAGACACACCAGACACTAGGGGACAGACGGAGGGACAGACACACAGGACACTAGGGGACAGACGGAGGGACAGTCACACAGGACACTAGGGGACAGACGGAGGGACAGTCACACAGGACACTAGGGGACAGGCGGAGGGACAGACACACCGGACACTAGGGGACAGACGGAGGGACAGTCACACAGGACACTAGGGGACAGACGGAGGGACAGTCACACCGGACACTAGGGGACAGGCGGAGGGACAGACACACAGGACACTAGGGGACAGGCGGAGGGACAGTCACACCAGACACATAAACACCTACAAAAGGTTTTAAACAATAAATATCACGCCAAGATCTGCTAAATGTTTGACAGCCTAAATAAATATTTGACTCGTAAATTGCTGATTGTCAAAGATCACCTTTAGTTCTGATATCCGGACGTCTCCTTTAAAGCCAACCTTGTCCCGGAAACCCTTTAATATCAAGGTTTCAATACCGTCCCCTTTAACGTGGCTTCCGCTTTAAGGAAACCTTCCTTGCGTCTCCCTTTAGTCTACCCTAAAGTTTACAGAGAACGGCACTGCCAGTTTGGTTTTTAATACTACGGAACAATATTTGTTTATCTTTCTCCCAGGTGTACCATGGTACCTCACCCAGGTGCACCATGGTACCTCTTCCAGGTGTACCATGGTACCTCACCCAGGTGCACCATGGTACCTCTTCCAGGTGTACCATGGTACCTCACCCAGGTGCACCATGGTACCTCTTCCAGGTGTACCATGGTACCTCACCCAGGTGTACCATGATACCTCTCCCAGGTGTACCATGGTACCTCACCCAGGTGCACCATGGTACCTCTTCCAGGTGTACCATGGTACCTCTTCCAGGTGTACCATGGTACCTCTTCCAGGTGTACCATGGTACCTCACCCAGGTGTACCATGGTACCTCACCCAGGTGCACCATGGTACCTCTTCCAGGTATACCATGGTACCTCACCCAGGTGCACCATGGTACCTCTTCCAGGTGTACCATGGTACCTCACCCAGGTGCACCATGGTACCTCACCCAGGTGTACCATGGTACCTCACCCAGGTGCACCATGGTACCTCACCCAGGTGTACCATGGTACCTCACCCAGGTGCACCATGGTACCTCACCCAGGTGCACCATGGTACCTCACCCAGGTGCACCATGGTACCTCTCCCAGGTGCACCATGGTACCTCACCCAGGTGCACCATGGTACCTCACCCAGGTGTACCATGGTACCTCACCCAGGTGCACCATGGTACCTCACCCAGGTGTACCATGGTACCTCACCCAGGTGCACCATGGTACCTCACCCAGGTGCACCATGGTACCTCACCCAGGTGCACCATGGTACCTCTCCCAGGTGTACCATGGTACCTCACCCAGGTGCACCATGGTACCTCTTCCAGGTGTACCATGGTACCTCACCCAGGTGTACCATGGTACCTTCCTCCCAGGTGCACCATGGTACCTCACCCAGGTGTACCATGGTACCTTCCTCCCAGGTGCACCATGGTACCTCTCTCCCAGGTATACCATGGTACCTCACCCAGGTGTACCATGGTACCTCTCCCAGGTGTACCATGGTACCTCACCCAGGTGCACCATGGTACCTCTTCCAGGTGTACTATGGTACCTCACCCAGGTGTACCATGGTACCTCACCCAGGTGCACCATGGTACCTCTTCCAGGTGTACCATGGTACCTCACCCAGGTGTACCATGGTACCTTCCTCCCAGGTGCACCATGGTACCTCTCTCCCAGGTATACCATGGTACCTCACCCAGGTGTACCATGGTACCTTCCTCCCAGGTTCACCATGGCACCTCTCCCCCAGGTGCACCATGGTACCTCACCCAGGTGCACCATGGTACCTCTTCCAGGTGTACCATGGTACCTCACCCAGGTGTACCATGGTACCTTCCTCCCAGGTGCACCATGGTACTTCTCTCCCAGGTATACCATGGTACCTCACCCAGGTGTACCATGGTACCTCTCTCCCAGGTTCACCATGGCACCTCTCCCCCAGGTGCACCATGGTACCTCTCCCCCAGGTGCACCATGGTACCTTTCTCCCAGGTGCACTATGGTACCTCTTTCAGGTGCACCATGGTACCTCTCACCCAGGTGCACCATGGTACCTCTCACCTAGGTGCACCATGGTACCTCTCACCCAGGTGTACCATGGTACCTCTCACCCAGGTGTACCATGGTACCTCTCTCCCAGGTGTACCATGGTACCTCTCTCCCAGGTGTACCATGGTACCTCTCCCAGGTGCACCATGGTACCTCTCACCCAGGTGTACCATGGTACCTCTCCCAGGTGCACCATGGTACCTCTCTCCCAGGTGCACCATGGTACCTCTCTCCCAGGTACACCATGGTACCTCTCACCCAGGTGCACCATGGTACCTCTCACCCAGGTGCACCATGGTACCTCTCCCCCAGGTGCACCATGGTACCTCTCACCCAGGTGTACCACCAGGCCCACCTATCCCCCCCCCACCAGGCCCACCAATCCCCCGCCCCACAACACAGTCACTAGAGACTGTGTGACTATCAAAACTGCAGGTGACAGAGGGAGTCAATGACCCGGCTCATGGTGGGACTCATGGCCCACCTGTCACATATCTCTCATAATCTGTCATAAAACTTGCAGTTGATGGTTCATGGCCGCAGGAACCGCTCTCTGTGATGCCTAAACTGTCCTACCAGGTTGTTGGTGGCTCTGGGGCATGTAACTGTCATCACTGTTAGTGGTGGTGGTTGATAGTCAAGAGGTGGTGCCCAAGAGCCGGAGCTCAACCCCTGAGAGCACGATAGGGTGGCTACACACACACCTTCCGGGACAACCTTCACGTATCTCTATCGCTTTTTCCGCTCCACAAGTTCCAGCAATACGCGAAAGTCTTCCAATAACCTCCCAACTTCACCTGGGCCTCATCTGCATATCCGCGTCTGACTCGTCACCTGATGCTTCCCGTTAACCCGAGGCAGCTTCATCTTTACCTTCTAATCCCCATTATATTTCCACCAGTTATTGCCCTCCTTCCAAACTTGATCTATTGCTTCTTCGCAGATAATACAATATTTCCCTCCACTGTTGTTCCTCCATGCGGTGCTAGGATATATTTCCCTCCACTGTTGTTCCTCCATGCGGTGCTAGGATATATTTCCCTCCACTGTTGTTCCTCCATGCGGTGCTAGGATATATTTCCCTCCACTGTTGTTCCTCCATGCGGTGCTAGGATATATTTCCCTCCACTGTTGTTCCTCCATGCGGTGCTAGGATATATTTCCCTCCACTGTTGTTCCTCCATGAGGTGCTAGGATATATTTCCCTCCACTGTTGTTCCTCCATGCGGTGCTAGGATATATTTCCCTCCACTGTTGTTCCTTCATGCGGTGCTAGGATATATTTCCCTCCACTGTTGTTCCTCCATGAGGTGGTAGGGTATATATCCCTCCACTGTTGTTCCTCCATGCGGTGCTAGGATATATTTCCCTCCACTGCTATTCCTCCATGTGGTGCTAGGATATATTTCCCTCCACTGCTATTCCTCCATGTGGTGCTAGGATATATTTCCCTCCACTGCTATTCCTCCATGTGGTGCTAGGATATATTTCCCTCCACTGCTGTTCCTCCATGAGGTGGTAGGGTATATATCCCTCCACTGTTGTTCCTCCATGAGGTGCTAGGATATATTTCCCTCCACTGTTGTTCCTCCATGCCGCCTGTGGGAGGGTGGTGGTAAATATGCAGTTGTGACACTCATGTTGTAACACCGTGGGGGAGGGGAGTGGGGGGAGTGGCAGGGAGTTATTACCGCCATAAGCCTCGTTACCGGGCCAATGTTTGGCCACTTTATTGGTGGGTTTCACCTTATGTGTGTGTGTGCTGACCTAGCTGTGACAACGGCGCGTCAGAGCCCACTCCTAGCCCTTCATACCTGTGTGTACTCACCTATTTGTGCTTGCGGGGGTTGAGCTCTGGCTCTTTGGTCCCGTCTCTCAACTGTCAATCAACTGATGAACAGGTTCCTGAGCCTACTGGGCTCTATCATATCTACATTATAAACTGTGTATGGAGTCAGCCTCCACCACATCACTGCCTAATGCATTCCATCCGTTAACTACTCTTGACACTGAAAAAGTTCCTTCTAACGTCTCTGTAGCTCATGTGGGTACTCAGTTTCCACCTGTGTCCCCTTGTTCGCGTCCCACCAGTGTTGAATAGTTTATCCTTGTTTACCCGGTCGATTCCTCTAAGGATTTTGTAGGGTGTGATCCTGTCTCCCTTACTCTTCTATCTTCCAGTGTCGTAAGGTGCATTTCCCGCAGCCTTTCCTCGTAACTCATGCCTCTTAGTTCTGGGACTAGTCTAGTGGCATACCTTTGGACTTTTTCCAGCTTCGTCTTGTGCTTGACAATGTACGGGCTCCATGCTGGGGCCGCATACTCCAGGATTGGTCTTACATATGTGGTGTACAAGATTCTGAATGATTCCTTACACAGGTTCCTGAACGCTGTTCTGATGTTAGCCAGCCTCGCATATGCCGCAGACGTTATTCTTTTTATGTGGGCTTCAGGAGACAGGTTTGGTGTGATATCAACTCCTAGATCTTTCTCTCTGTTCGTTTCATTAAGTACTTCATCTCCTATTCTGTATCCTGTGTCTGGCCTCCTGTTTCTGTGTGTGTGTGTCCTGTGGGTGGGTGGGTGTGTGTGTGTGTGTGTGTGTGTGTGTGTGTGTGTGTGTGTGTGTGTGTGTGTGTGTGTGTGTGCGTGTGTGTGTGTAATTACCTAAGTGTAGTTACAGGATGAGAGCTACGCTCGTAGTGTCCCGTCTTCCCAGCACTCTTTCTCATATAACGCTTTGAAACTACTGACGGTCTTGGCTTCCACCACCTTCTCCCCTAACTTGTTCCAACCGTCTACCACTCTGTTTACAAAAGTGAATTTTCTTATATTTCTTCGACATCTGTGTTTAGCTAGTTTATATCTATGACCTCTTGTTCTTAAAGTTCAGGTCTCAGGAATTCTTCCCTATCAATTTTATCGATTCCTGTTACTATTTTGTATGTAGTGATCATATCACCTCTTTTTCTTCTGTCTTCTAGTTTTGGCATATTTAATGCCTCTAACCTCTCCTCGTAGCTCTTGCCCTTCAGTTCTGGGAGCCACTTAGTAGCATGTCTTTGCACCTTTTCCAGTTTGTTGATATGCTTCTTAAGATATGGGCAAATTGTATATGTGGTAATCATGTCTCCCCTAACTCCTCTGCCTGCTTATAATTGCAGTTATAGTCCTACTTTACAGTGACTGTGTATTGTGGTGGTAAGTTTGGAGAGGATCCAAGTATTGTGGTGGTAAGTTTGGAGAGGATCCAAGTATTGTGGTGGTAAGTTTGGAGAGGATCCAAGTATTGTGGTGGTAAGTTTGGAGAGGATCCAAGTATTGTGGTGGTAAGTTTGGAGAGGATCCAAGTATTGTGGTGGTAAGTTTGGAGAGGATCCAAGTATTGTGGTGGTAAGTTTGGAGAGGATCCAAGTATTGTGGTGGTAAGTTTGGAGAGGATCCAAGTATTGTGGTGGTAAGTTTGGAGAGGATCCAAGTATTGTGGTGGTAAGTTTGGAGAGGATCCAAGTATTGTGGTGGTAAGTTTGGAGAGGATCCAAGTATTGTGGTGGTAAGTTTGGAGAGGATCCAAGTATTGTGGTGGTAAGTTTGGAGAGGATCCAAGTATTGTGGTGGTAAGTTTGGAGAGGATCCAAGTATTGTGGTGGTAAGTTTGGAGAGGATCCAAGTATTGTGGTGGTAAGTTTGGAGAGGATCCAAGTATTGTGGTGGTAAGTTTGGAGAGGATCCAAGTATTGTGGTGGTAAGTTTGGAGAGGATCCAAGTATTGTGGTGGTAAGTTTGGAGAGGATCCAAGTATTGTGGTGGTAAGTTTGGAGAGGATCCAAGTATTGTGGTGGTAAGTTTGGAGAGGATCCAAGTATTGTGGTGGTAAGTTTGGAGAGGATCCAAGTATTGTGGTGGTAAGTTTGGAGAGGATCCAAGTATTGTGGTGGTAAGTTTGGAGAGGATCCAAGTATTGTGGTGGTAAGTTTGGAGAGGATCCAAGTATTGTGGTGGTAAGTTTGGAGAGGATCCAAGTATTGTGGTGGTAAGTTTGGAGAGGATCCAAGTATTGTGGTGGTAAGTTTGGAGAGGATCCAAGTATTGTGGTGGTAAGTTTGGAGAGGATCCAAGTATTGTGGTGGTAAGTTTGGAGAGGATCCAAGTATTGTGGTGGTAAGTTTGGAGAGGATCCAAGTATTGTGGTGGTAAGTTTGGAGAGGATCCAAGTATTGTGGTGGTAAGTTTGGAAAGGATCCAAGTATTGTGTGTGTGTGTGGGGGGGGGGTAAGAAAGGCCGTAAACTCAACTTCCGTGATAAGTTTCGGGCTGCTTCAGTCTGTTGTTTGTTGGTGTTTAGCCCTGTCTTAGCCGCGGGGTTGTGGAGGTAGAGTAAATGTCCAGAGGTAGTGCCAGGGACGTCATGTCATCACAACAGTAATGTGAGACTTGAACAGTGCGTGTAGACCTGTTGTGGTGGTGCTGGTGAGGCACGAGACCCGACGTGTACACTACACCTTGTGTGTGGGAGCTGTGTCCCTGGGGGGCGGGCTGCAGTTGTTGCACCTGCCCCCCCCCCCTGGGGGCCAGTTTCACGAAGCAGTTACGCAAGTACTTACGAACCTGTACATCTTTCTTCAATCTCTGACGGCTTTGGTTACATTTATTAAACAGTTTACGAGTATGGAAACTTGCCAATCAACTGTTGTTATTGTTATAAACAGCCTCCTGGTGCTTCGGAGCTCATTACCAGTATAATAATTATAAACAAAGCCGCCAAAGATTGAGAAAAGATGTACAGGCTCGTAAGTGCTTGCGTTTAATAAAACTGAGAGGAAAAGTTAGTGCCTTGAAAAAAATATGGCTTAGAATGTCACATATATACTTATTTAAAAGCGAAATAGTGACTATAAGCATAAGGCACATATGTGACTATAGTCATATATGTGCTGTCTTGTGCGAGAGCTGGCTGTAACCACGGGAGTATATAGTAGTTATTTCCACTGCCTTTATTTGTATTTATTTATTTATATATGCAAGAGTTCTTTCATTCTTGTACAGCCAGCAGCACGCATAGTGTTTCTGGCCGGTCCTTAATCCTAATGTTCCCTGGAACACGACCCGCCATATGGGTTAACAACCAGGTACCCATTAACTGCTGGGTGAACAGGGGCGTATAGTTAAGGATTGGTGCCCAGTCAATCCTCCCCGGCCAGGATACGAACCCCGGTTAAAGCGTCCCACAATTTAAGAAGCAGATGAGAAGCAACAGGGGCGGCGGTCACTCTTCGTATTAAATGACAAACAGTTGGAGAGGCGGGGCCCAGGAGCTGAAGCTGGGTCCAATATAATGTGGCAGGTAGCTAGTGTTAGGAAGACTAAGCCCCCGCCGCCACTCGTCTAGCCATCAACACGTTATATACAGTAATTACTCTATACACTCCATATATAACCATCGTACGCACATAATGGAACCTTACATTGTATTGTCCATATCCGCGGCACATTGTAATATATTAATTTAATTGTATATACTAATTCTGAGACATGTAAAGAAAATTATAAAATGCAGAGATGACAAAAAAATAAACTCATCTAACACTCAAACCGCAACTATAATAATAATAATAATAATAATAATAATAATAATAATAATAATAATAATAATAATAATTTATTTAGGAACAGTACATACATAGTTGCAGAGTTACAGTACAAACATTGTGTTAGATTTATAGCTAGAGGTAGTACATACAGTACCTAAAGCCACTAGTACGCCAGTACAATCTCCAGTCATGGACGGGAGACATCTCCCGTCACGCAGGATGCAGTCGCACCTCCACAGATCTCCAGTACCAGCTCTTGATACTGGTAATGGCTCAAAAGGGCCACCACTTACGGGCTATTCATGCCCGTGCCACCTTTTGGGTGGCTTAATCTTCATCAATCAATTCATCAATCACTAGTACGCATAGCGTGTCGGGCAAGGAGAGGGGGGAAAAAACACTTAGACTAAAACTTAATAGTAATTGAGCTTAAAGTATAAATTGTGCTGAATGAAAAAAAAATAATAAAATAAAAAAAAACGGGGGGAACATGGTAGAAAATAGCCAATATACAAGTTGGTCAACAAACAGATTTTTTTTTTTAATAGTAAGACATGGGTTGAGATTTAGAAGTAAAGTAGGTTACATGGAGTTAATCTACCTTACTTCTGAATGTCAACCCATGTCTTACTATTTAAAAAAAAAAATTCTGTTTGTTCCAACTGTATTGGAATAAGAAATTATACGTTTATTTCAGGCAAATCAACAATCCTCAAGAGCAATGGGGGGACCTCTGACAAACTGCCGGCTTCCTGTCCCGGTCGAGGCCACTAGAGAGATAGTGGTCTTCAGGTAAACTGAGGTAAAGTAGGTGAGAGTGCGGCACCACTGTAGGACAGGTGGCAGCAACGCACGGAGTCAGCTGACCAGGGGTAAACAAACATGGCGGGCCACAGTAACGTCAACAAACTGGTCTTGGTGAAGAAGCTGCCTGACATTGTCGCTCATGTCCAGCATGTCCTCAGAACAGACTTGGAAGTTAACAATAAAGGCTTCTCTATCCTGCTGGATGACGGGAGGTTAATAATAACAGTGTGGGTGAACAAGAAGGTCACCTCCAAGGTTCTCCCGGACGTGTCAGGGTGAGTGACGGTAAAGTGACACGCCCACTCTCAGATAAACATATAGGTTTACTCATACAAAACAGTATTTAGAATTGTAAATTAGTACATATAGATTTAGTTTTTATTGTATATTTGTGGTGACTTATTCTCGGCGTTATGGTAATGTATAGTATTATAACATTTATACTAACAACTATTAGTTAGTCACTGTGGTGTAGTGGTAAGACACTCGCCTGGTGTTCCGCGAGCGCTTTGTCATGGGTTCGTATCCTGACCGGGGAGGATTTACTGGGCGCAAATCCTTAACTGTAGCCTCTGTTTAACTCAACAGTAAAATGGGTACTTGGTTGTAACAACGATTCTTCGTGGGGATCGTATTCCAGGGACCTGCCCGAAACGCTACGCGTACTAGTGGCTGTACAAGAATGTAACAACTCTTGTATATATCTCAAAAAAATATACAAAATGAATATTCATAGGTTATATCACATCATATACATTATACATGAGGATTGAACCCAGGATCCCCAATTGTGAGTCGAGAACAAAGATTACTGTACTACAGGAGAGTTGTTACAATAAATACTATAGTATTTTAAAACTTTAAATAACAGTAAACACAATTAGCTGATTTATGATGAAAGCTATATGAAAGATTTACGGTGTTTGGTGTCTCAGATACATAAATAACTGCATAATGTCAATTGGGTACTTTTCTTTATCTTCTTATCTTCAATTTGTTAAAGATATTACAATATATTATTGCATTTGGATGGTTATTCTATAATTCAGGACCCTTTACTTACATGGTTTTTATGCTTGGTTAAGTCAGACTATTAGAACATGGAACATATATTTGTTTCTCGTGTCATATCTGATTAATTAAGACCTTTCGTCTCGTGTATAATCCGTTTGTTACCACTCACTGAATGAGTATCGAGTGCATTATAAACTAGCCACTGTTAGCAGCAATAGTCAAATAATTATATATTTTAAATTGTTCCACATATTGTTCGAACAGGAGAATTATTATACTAAAATAAGGGAATTGTCTACAGTGCATGCTGGCAACGTGGATGTGAGAGTGAAGTAATTATTACCTGCCAAAATGGAAGCCTGATCCGGTATTCTGTGCACTTTGATACCGGTCTATCCTGCTCACTTCAGTTATCTGCTCCATCTCTTCTCTCCCTCATCAGGGAGAAAGACTCAAGTAAGCTTTCCTGAACATTTTAGTTAATCCATAATGCACAATAAGGCACAAAAGGCTCGAGCTTGTTACGTCATAGTTTTTGCAATAGCTTTGTGTTATACACATATTTCTGTGGTTTATAATAAATCATTGAACAGTATAACTATCCAACATTGTACAATATAACTATTTTACATTGTACACTACACTTTCTTACATGAAACATATGTTTTATCACTGCCATAGTATAGTTACTATGTACTGTACTTGTGTCTACTGTAAAAAGTAGTTAAATGATAGTCATTGATGGTTTGTCATTGGAGGGGGTGGGGTGACCTTTATAAATGGGTAGCTTAATTGTAGCAAAGGTTATCTTTTGTACACACCTAGATGTGTTTGCACTACAAGTTCCATTGAATCTTTAGACTTCAAATAATGTTACTTGGGTATCTTCATTCACTTTGTGCACATATTGCCTCATTTCAAATTAATCACTTCAAAATTCCTTTATACTGTATTAATCCATACAATGTTTAAAACTTTTACTGTCAAATTGATTATCTGCATCCCAGGTTATCTTGAATCCATGAATACTTGATAATCTTTTAACTAATTTTTGATCATATACAGGCATACGCTCAATTCGTAGCCCAAGAGTATGGGGCCACACAGAGTACTTCATTCTACTACAGCCTCAAAGTGATCGTCTAGTGCTTCTTGCCACCAATGCTGGAGGCCGCCCCTCAACACAAGGGGTTCTTCGCACTCCACCTCTTCGTACAGCACATCTCTACAAAAATATGATCTTGGCACAGCCTATAACTGGGACTGATTTATGTATCCTTTTCATTAATTGCTTTCTATTTTTATATGTCACTTCTTTTGGCTGGTAATATATTATAATACTGTAATACATTACATGTTGAAAGTAGTAATTTTAAGTATTTTTCAACTTACAGTGATGCTTTTATATTATGACGGACATAACAATATGGCATAATAGTGGATTTTATTTATATTAATTACATACATTTAGTGCATGATACAATGGAAAATTTGTAGGTTAGAAATACAGTATACAGTACATTACATAAACGCACAAATACGCAGAACATTTCAGTCATAAAAATATAATCAGGAGATTATTTGAAAGTTTAAAGGGATAATAACTTAAATGAGAAGTATGAGAAGCAAGTTCACATTTTTTCATTATTAAAGAGATTTAGCAAATGATTTACAATTTTTAAGTGACATTTAGAAACGGCAGTTTTTAATAATACAAATATAGTAACTAGTGTTCACAATAACGGCAAAATACAGGTTGATATGTAGGGTGAGAAAATGTGAGCAAAATTGGTTACATAATGTTAATTAAGTATTTCTTAGTTTCTCTTCTAAACTGGTTGAGAGAAGTGCAGCTTTTAATCACAATTGGGAGGTCATTACACAGTTTAGGATCACTAATTTGCAAGCCACTTCTGTTTTGGTAGCCATTTCCGTTTTGGAATATCAAATATATTTGTTTCACATATGGTGCCTTAGGGTTCTGTTATAGCCCTCTAAGAAGCGTTTAAGATCGGGATTAGTACTGCAATTCAAAGTTTAATAGTTATAGAGTACACTTTTGTGTGTGCACAGTGAATTTATATTTTAACATATTCAGGGATTTCAGTAAAGGTGCTGAATAATGTTCCCAAGGGGTACATTATTGTACTTATAAATATATTTATGACAACTATTCTAGTCTTCTTGCTTTTGCTGATCAGGTTTTGAGGTATTGGTCTATGTACCAGTAGTGTCTGACACCCAATCCCTTAAGTCTCAGTTTGAGAGAGTTAATGTACCTAAGGGGCCACTATCTCTAGCATCCTTGGTGGGGGGACATGAATCTGATGGCTTGTCAAAGTTTTTCCCCATTATTCAGGATATTTTGGTAGCTGAATTTTAAACTGAAGTACTGTTTTGGCATTTATGGCTTTGGCAGATAGGCAGCTCTATAGTTTTATTACCCAATGGGTCAAAATGCATATCTTGTTTTCTTTTCTGGTTTTCAGTATATTAGTCATGAGACCCTCAACTCTTCTTGATATGAGAGTTGACTTAGTTCTGGGATAATTTTTGTTGCTCTGTGTTGAACTTTTTCCAAAACAGATATGTCTTTCTGAAGCTGAGGTCTTCAACCTTGGATACAGTAGTCCAGATGCGGGTTACCTTGCGATGATTTCAGGGGTCAACGTCCCTGCGGCCCGGTCCCTGGCAAGGCCTCCTGGTTGCTGGACTGGTCAACCAGGCTATTGGATGCAGCTGCTGGCAGCCTGACATAAATCACAGCCTGGTTGGTCAGGTATCCTTTGGAGGTGTTTATCCAGTTCTCTCTTCAACACTGTCAAGGGTCGGCCAGTTATGTCCCTTATCTGTAGTGGAAGCGTGTTGAACAGTCTTGGGCTTCTGATGTTGATAGAGTTCTCTTTCAGCGTACATATTGCACCTCTATATGTGCAGGGATTCTTTTTCAACGGGGGGTGTTCTGCACATCCTGCCATGCCTTCTGGTCTCATTTGATGTTATATCTGGATGCAGATTTAGGATCAGCCTGTCTAATATTTTCCATGTGTAAAATTATTATGTATCTTTTCTGTCTGCACTCTAGAGAATAGAGATTTAGGCATTTTAGTTTATCCCAATAGTTTAGATGCAAGTGCACCAGAGTTGTGCAGCTGAATAGCCACTTTCCTTTTCATGAAGTAAAAGGTTCAATTGATTATTCCTAAAGTTTGTTTGGATTTTTGTTACTGTAGCTCTTACTTTTTTTTTTTTTTTGAGATATATACAAGAGTTGTTACATTCTTGTTACTTATTGAGCAACATAAAATAACTAGTGGTTCATAACTTGTAGGCCCTTTTCATCTTTTCATCATCAATATTTTGCTTGTTCATGTTGTTTATATATATGATATGATGTATATTGCTATACCCTACATGTAAGGTCTTTCATTTTCAATACTGTACTGAAAAGCATTTGCAGTAGTCAGGGCATAGTAGGATGGCCTGCTTCTCCTGGCCCTAGTGTGCTCTATCGCTGGCACCTGGTGCCAGGCAGCATGCTCAGTGGTTCAGAAGGTTGGAGTGATTCTTGGCATTATTGTCTCCAAGAAATGTTTGAAGATAATTTTGCAAGAGTTGAGGTATGTTTAGCACCCTACCTCATTTATAGCTGGAACAAGATCCTGGCAGATTGATGATGTCCTGACAGGCCTAGTATACAAGACTAGGGAAGCTGTCATTGGGCTGCTCAGTAAGAGGAGGGTAATTTCACTCGGTGCTACATTCTTTATCACACTTGTGGTGCCATTGGCCTCTGCTTTAAACTTACCACCCAGGGTTTTGAATGGTGAGAGAGCTTGCAGCAAGATTTTTTCCTTAACATATTGTGTTAGATGAGTATGATACAAAGACCTGCAAGCTTATAGAAGTTGTCAGTCTTGGCTTACAAAGGACAGGATCAGAGATGAGAGAATGGAGTTCCCTTTCCTGTTCCTCAACTGGAGACACTGTTGCAATGGCAGACTCTGAAAGACGTCTTTATGTAACAAATTTTAGGCATCGAACATTTCTTGGGAGAAAAGGTGAGAATTACTGGTATTTATTATTATAAGGAGAAAGCACTAAATGAAGGATATTAAAGGATATGATGACAGAGTGAAGGAACAATGCCCAATCACTTAGATCATCTGGTATTGATTGCCAACCAGGCAAGAAATCAGGCCACTGCCTTGTGAAGCTCTCATGAGGCCATTGCCTTATGAAGCTCTCATGAGGCCATTGCCTTATGAAGCTCTCATGAGGCCATTGCCTTATGAGGCTCTCATGAGGCCATTGCCTCATCTATGTGGATAGACAAAGAGAGAAACTAAACTCTAACCACAAAATGTTTCATTGCCAAATTGCTGTGGAGAGCAGGCAATATGAAGTACTTCATATTGCCTGCTCTAGTACTGTACAATATGTACAGTACTATACTTTTATGTTGGAAAATAATAAAACTGTGAGAGTATACTTCTCTGGAAGGTGGACCATTTCATCCTGTGTAACTTCCCTGGCTAAGCCACTACAAGTAGTAGATATCAAACCAAGTAAATGTAGCATAGATTCTTATTTTAGACTGAATTAATACTGAATTAATTGGCTTAAATTGTGCAGAATACACCTTTTGCATGAGGCATATTATAAAGTGCCGTGGTTTGTGCAGTAGGCTCATGATCAGTTGGTCCTGGGTTTGTTTTCAAAGAGAGAAACCTCAGAGAATTTTTACTTGCACCTAATGCATCTTCACCTAGCAGTAAATAGATACATGAGAGTTAGTAGACAGCACTGTTGTGGGTCATGTCCTGGAAAAGGCCAGTCGTTAGCTAGGAGGGACCTCGGCAACCTTAATTGGCTTTCATGTCCCTGACAATAGAAACCAAATGTAGACAAAGATAAAAATATTTGTGCATGATAACTTACAGGTGGAGTGATCAGGAGCAGAGTGACTCTTCACCAGGTTATATGGCCCACAAGTCTTCAGCCATCAAGAATTGTGGAGCTTACCATAGGATTGTCCGATACTATCCTCACTGTCTTCTGTCGAACTGATGATGGAGACACAGGTACATCTATCTTAATTTTTTTGTTTAAACTGTAATGTAATTCTTAATAGTATATTTAATTACAGTACACTAAAAATTGTATAATAAGGGGGAACCTAAACTTGGTCTCTGATATTCACTTCCCATTCTCTTCCACTCCATTATCCTATCTCTCTCCTTCCCTTCTATATACTGCTTCTTCCTATCCTCTTCCTCCTATTGTTGCTGCCCCTTTCTCATCTTATTTACTTCCCTTCACCTTCCCATGACTTTCATACCCCTCCCCCCCCACAGTCACCAGTCCTTCTCCCTTTCCCTTTAGATTTTTACTGTACAGTATATTTGAACTCTGTTTTAATTCTTACTATTTAGGATGAAAACCCACATTTGTGTATTTGTGAAATTTATGTAAAGAATTTACACCAAGTCTAATGCACTCTTCTGAGTGCTTTGTTAAGGTCTGAGTACAGTATATGATTAGGATGAGACTTACATCGCAACATCTAATCTCAATTGATTAGCTGCTAAGGTGTAAGTCTCGTCCTAATCACATACTGTACTTAGAACTTAACAAAGCACTCAGAGAAGTGCATTAGACTTGGTGTAAATTTTTTACATAAATTTTACAAATACACAAGTGTGGGTTTTTATCCTTTGTTATTATGTCTGTGAGAAGACTTTGCCATTACTTATTATTATTATTAATTATTATTGTTATTATTGAGAAAATCAACAAGAGCGCTTAGGCGACTCGAACCCACAACTAGCAGATTGCCAGCCTCAACCTCTACCACTGTACCACCCTGACCTGTTACAATATATACAACCTGAGATTCTGCTGAATCGACAGAACGTCTGGAGGCTTCTCCTGAAGCCATACCAAGTTTTATGTTTAACCCCCAGGCACCCATTGTTGGTAAAGTAGGTCAACACCAAATGTCCCAACATCAATTACACAGAGAAATCACACAAACATAGTAAATATCTATGAGAAAATCAACTGGACCTGAACATATACAAGTCAGGATGGTACAGTGGTGGAGGTTGCAACTAGCATTATGCTAGTTATGGGGTTCAAGTCACCTAAGAGCTCCAGTCCATTTCCTCATTGATATATATATATCACATTAGTGTGATTTCTCTGCGTAATAATAATAATTTATTATTTATTATTATTATTATTATTATTTTTGAGAAAATCCATAGGCCATGTGCTTGGTCGGCCCATATGTGTATCAACAAACACGAGCACCGAGGCAAATTTTGAGCACCAATTCAAATTTTTCAAAGAAATTGAGCTCGAGAACCGAAAAAATAAAAAACAGGAGCATTCAAAAACCGAGGTTCCACTGCACAGCACTGCACCAATAATAATACTAATAATAATAAATAAATGGTAATCTACAGAGTAATCACACTAACATAACTGCATCAATGAGAAAATCCAAAGGACCCGTGACGAGGATTCAAACCTATGTGCTGTGTGTTCCCAAGCACACACTCTACACGACTAGCCCATGACATGGTCTAGTCATGGTCCTGGTCTAGTTGACCTCAGTTTTCGAATGCCTGTTTTCGAATGCTCCTGTTTTCAATTTTTTTGGTTCTCGAGTTCAATTTCTTTGAAAAATTTAAATCGGTGCTCAAAATTTGCCTCAGTGCTCGTATTTGTTGATATATGTATAGGTCGACTGCGTATGTGGCGCGCTTCAGTTTGCCAGTGTCTCTCGCCTAGTGATGACCACGCTTGAATTCTTTGTGAAGAATTTCATTGTTTTTGTGCCTTTTTGGTTTCTGAACATAAAAGTTCTTATTATATATCACACCATGGGTTCCAAGAAAGTCAGTGGTAAAGTTCAACCCAAGAAAATAGTTGAGGATGACGATAAAGGAAAAACAAGAGATTATTCATTGTGAGACAATATGATGTCTCACTATAGACGTATTAAAACATAGGGTAAAAAAGTGTCTATTGACAGATGAACAAATCCACAAGAGCTGTGACGAGGGTTCGAACCTACTTCCAAGAGTATCCCAGATGCTGCTTTAATCGATTGTGCTACGACATGGTTAAAAGAATTGCAACCAGAAGTTCTACTGCTCTTGTGGATTTGTTCATTTGTTGCATCACGTTATTGTGTTTTCTGTGTGTAGTGTAGTGTCTTTCTTAGTAAGACACGCAAGCAATGAGCCACAACCTGGTCCTAGTGGTATGCCTGCAAAACATAAGAGAGTACATACCCCAGAAATGTCGTCACTGCTGTTATAATGGAAGGGGACTCCCCCTTCCAAACACTAACACCTCTCCTCCTTCCCCCTTCCTCACTGTCTTCCATACACCAACAAGAGTCCTCAATAAAGGTAAGGTAACTATGAATATTATTTTGTATAAAATGTATTTTTTAGTTAATATTGTTTGGGGCGTGGAACGAATTAATTCAATATACATTGTGGGAAAATTCGTTTCGGTTTTAGAATTTTTGGTTTTCGAATCGTCTCTGGGAACGGATTAAATTTGAAAACTGAGGTACCATTATTATTTTTGACAAGTGATTAGTTACTTTAAGATTGCAAGTTAGAACTACAACATTTTTTGTACAGTTAACTGTAGCAAGGGTTTTTGATTTGTTCAAGTGACTGTATTGTTTGGTCACCAGACTGTTGGCACAATACAGTCTACAGTTGTGAACTTGATAGATAGTGAGTGTGATAGATAGAGTGAACTTGATAGATAGTGATAGTTGTGAGTGATAGAAGCATCAGAATTACTCTGTACATGCAAAGGGAACATCAAAGTGTTAGTCACATATTGCACCTTTTATTTGGTAGTTTGTTCTTGAGGGAGGGTCTTCTAGAGAAGCAAAATAGGCTATTTTCAATTTTTGAACTGTATAGAATACACAGACTAGCCACATCTTTTCTGTGTTGGAGAGACTACATGTATAGTACTGGGTCAAGTACATTAACTTTGCTTCTCAATAGATGGCAGATCTATCTTAAATTTTGTGTAACAACTTAAACCTGCAGTAAATCCTCCTCCTGGCCGGGGAGGATTTACTGGGCGCAAATCCTTAACTGTAGCCTCTGTTTAACTCAACAGTAAAATGAGTACTTGGTTGTAAAAACGATTCTTCGTGGCGGGGATCGTAATCCAGGGACCTGCCCGAAACGCTACGCGTACTAGTGGCTGTACTAGAATGTATCAACTTGTATATATCTCAAAAAAAAGTAACCCAAAATTAGTGGCAAGTACTCCATTCTAGATCTGATTTAGGAGTTGCAGTGTTAACACTCCTTAGCCTCTAGGCAAGATGCGCTACCCTTTATAAACAAGCTAGTTTCTTAGCATATTTGGTTGTAATGTTTGTCACATATTCTGTGAAGGACAAATTTTCATAAATTGCCACTTCTAATGATATAATTGAGGGATTGTACATCAATGTTTTCTTGTCTAGACTCATGACAGGATGACTTATTTAATGATGACCAAACCACAACTCAGAAGATGGAGAAGCAATGATGTTTCGGTCCGTCCAGGACCATAATCAAGTCTTGTGATAACTTTATCATCACACAACTTGATAACGTCCCAAAATGGTGTCACTTCTCCATCTCCTGAGTTGTTGTTTGGTCATCATTTCTTCAACTATGTTATTGTGATTCATTGTCTGCACAGCATTTATCTAGTGCTTCCATGAGATAGCTATCAGACATGTGGATATCTACAAATTGAAAGGGTGAGTAAGGTAAAGAATGATATGTGCATAAATATATCTTATAATTTTAAAGATTAAAAAAAAATTGTTTGGTTCCATGTTGACCTCTTCCAGAGACACAACACTACCTCAGTTTTGATGTGAGTTCAAGTAGCATCAGTTGCCACCACAAATTTGCTGAGCAGACTACAATCATTCCTGGCATAATTCATAACCTGCCTGACCTTTTTCTTGTTCCTGATGGTGTTGCAATGTTAATGGATGAGGTAAGCTATTAATTGAACAAATATTAATGCTCTGTAGCATGATAAATATTTTGATGTTCTTAATGCAAGTAGTCGGGCCTCCACTTCCCACTCCTTCAGCTCGACCAAAGCAGAGAAGCAATGCAAATTAAGGATCCCAAATTGTGGAATCACTTCCCAAATGTGACTAAAACATAGATCTCTTAACCAGTTTAAGAGAGACTTAAGAAATATCTAACATCATATAACAAATTCACTTGCATTTCCTCATCCTAAATAAGCCAATATTGTGTTTTTGTTGTAAATATTAAATACTATACCTGTTCTGTTGATAAAACTATAGCATTTATAATCAAGTAGTCTATGCCTTTCTTCATTAAGTATCACTTGTTAAATTTCTTGATTAGTCCACATGTGTTAGCTTGCTTCTTGCTTAGTATTAAGTGTTTACCCCTATTAAACCTATAAATTAATTGAATTTAATTACCTTAAGTCATGCCTGAAATACTTTGCATATTAGTGGCTTTATTAAGTGTACAAACTCTGTAACAATCAATTAACCACTGTATCATGATGATCTTTATATGTTTTAAATAAAAATAATAATAATAATAATAATAATTAATAATACAGTATTGCGTGTGATGGCACCAGTTCTATTGATTGTGCAGTTTATATAAGACATTCCTGTATAGATATTTTAAGTATTTTCCTCTTTGCTCTCCTGTTTCGTTCGAGGTGACTACTCTGCACCTGCGAAAGTATAGGACTGATCGGTGATGAAGATTTTGTTTTCTTACAGGAGGCATCAATTAGTAGCCTGGATTCAGAGTTTGACATTGGTGAGTTGCTGGGAGCCATGTGTGAAGGTCTTGATGAGCAGAATATGGCTAAAATATCAGAAGTTAAAGTGATGGTGGAGCAAGGTTAGTAAAGCTTTACTGTATATAACCTCTGCTTGCTAGTGGTAATATTGTTGAGCATGTAAATATGTAAGATATGTAATTATTAGATGCAAGTACTAATACCTTAATGAATGAAGAAATTATCACCCGGTAAATTGTTGAGAGCTATATTTAGAAAGACATTAACTCTGTTATATGTTAACATTAATGTTAATGTTAACATATAATGTTAACATTAACTTTATATTTAGAAAGACGGAGGCTGTCACAGCAAGGCTGTGACAGCCTCTGCAAGGATAGCCTCTGTGATAGCCTCTTAATAGCCTCTTGATACTCATACATTGACTCTTCACCTTGTAAGTTACAAAAACCTTCAAATTCGGAATGTAAATTTTTTTTAAGTGTTGTGGTTTCATCGAAGCATTATGCGTGTTAGTGCCTTTAGTAAGAATGTGCCAATTAATGACCAAAATCTATTACTGTATTAATTAATACAATTATGTTAATATAATATAATTGTTAATGTGTTAATTCCATTGTATCTTCTATTTATTTAAATATACAAGAAGGTACAATGGGTTGTATACAATCACCTTCTGTGGTTGATTGTTCAATAAATCACTGAATTATACATTTTAACAGATCTCTAACCCTGTCCATGGAGAACAGAAGAAAATGTATACCTATATGCTGGTTACCATTGTAAATGTGTGGCCATGTTTGTGGTAGAAAATAATAATAATAATAATAATACTGTAATAATAAAAGACCTTCTAGTACATTCTCGCACAGCCACTAAGGTAATGAAGATAGGTGTAGGGAGCAGGAGGCCAGATACAAGGTATCATCTGGGAGAGGAAATTCTTCAGGAGTCAGAGAAGGAAAAAGACTTGGGGGTTGATATCACGCCAGACCTGTCTCCTGCAGCACATATCAAGCGGATAACATCAGCGGCATATGCCAGGCTGGCCAACATACGAACGGCATTCAGAAACTTGTGTAAAGAATCATTCAGAACTTTGTATACCACATATGTCAGGCCAATCCTGGAGTATGCAGCCCCAGCATGGAGTCCATATCTAGTCAAGGATAAGACTAAACTGGAAAAGGTTCAAAGGTTTGCCACCAGACTAGTACCCGAGCTGAGAGGTATGAGCTACGAGGAGAGACTACGGGAATTAAACCTCACTTCGCTGGAAGACAGAAGAGTTAGGGGGGACATGATCACCACATTCAAGATTCTGAAGGGGATTGATAGGGTAGATAAAGACAGTCTATTTAACACAAGGGGAACACGCACAAGGGGACACAGGTGGAAACTGAGTGCCCAAATGAGCCACAGAGATATTAGAAAGAACTTTTTTAGTGTCAGAGTGGTTGACAAATGGAATGCATTAGGGGGTGATGTGGTGGAGGCTCACTCCATACACAGTTTCAAGTGTAGATATGACAGAGCCCGATAGGCTCAGGAATCTGTACACCTGTTGATTGACGGTTGAGAGGCGGGACCAAAGAGCCAGAGCTCAACCCCCGCAAACACAACTAGGTGAGTACAACTAGGTGAGTACTAACACACACACAATTTCTGACTAGTCTTAGAGCTCAAGCAAAATTTGCAGTGAAATTTAATTAGTAAATTTTAAACAAAGAAATGTATCTAGTGATTGAGGTATACGATGAAAAATTTAAGTAATTTGAGAGTTAACGTAATTACTATACATGTATATAATATAACTTTACTAAGGTAAGGTGCTGCTGATAAGAATTTATATTGATGGAATTATTTCTGAATACAGTACTGTAGTACTAAAAAGAACATTTTTCAGGATAAATGTTTGTGAAAGGTATCAGAGGATACAAATATGGGGGAATGATAGTTCACAGCCACTATGTGCTTTACACTATAAACAAAAAGCTATTGTGAACGATTCTACAGTGTATGAAGAGGTGAAAATGATTTACTTGAACTTCACAAGTGGCTAGTTGACTAGCATATTCGATTTAGTGTAGATAATACATGATTTCCACATGGAATGTAATAATGCTTATCACAGTTAACAATTTTGAAAATAAAGTAGACTCCCATATCTGTGTGGCATGATTTTGCATATTATATTTCTGTGAAAATCTTGATTTCATCCCCGAAAAATTCATGAAAATTTTGGCCAAAACTAAGAATTCTTTGCAGCGGAATGTGAGCAGACTTATTTTGCTAAATACCTGTACTATGTGAGCTGGCTGTCAGGGGGCCTGACGGCTGAGTGGACACCGCTCGGGATTCATAGTCCTTAGGTTCCGGGTTCGATCCCCAGCAGAGGCGGAAACAGATGGGCAAAGTTTCTTTCACCCTGATGTCCCTGTTCACCAAGTCATAAGTAGGTACCTGGGAGCTAGACAGCTGCTACAGGCTGCTTCCTGGGGGTGTGTAACATAAAGGAGGCCTGGTCGAGGACTGGGTTGCAGGGACGCTAAGCCCTGAAAACATCTCGATATAACCTCAAGATAATAGAAGCTCACTTATCTGGACTACTGTATATTGGAAGGCCTTCCCACCGGATAAGTCAGACATCCAGTGGAGATAAGCAAAATTCCTATCCAAGGAATCCAAAAACTAACATTCACGTTTTTTGTAACACAACCAAAATAATTTGAATTTCCACACATGCACACCCAATATAATTAAAAAAATATACCAGTACTGTAATTTAAAACAGAAATTTCCAACTTACCTTATTGTAGTTCATCATCTTGATTGATATTGTACATCTGGAAATCAATAGTTCTTGAAAATTTACGTAACCTCACAACACTGCTGTACAGTACATGAGTTTGGCAAGGTCAGTTTTGACTGCCAGCTGCTGAAGCATCACTGGTTGAGGCTCTTGGCTTTCTGGTGAGGCTTCACTTTTATTCTTCACAACATTGTGCCTCGGTTTAATCCTGGAAATCCAACTGCCACTTGCCCTGAAATCAGGTATTCCAAGGCTGGCTGCAAACCTGCTTCCAGCATTTCTTATTTCTGCACCGCAAATTGTCACACGCACAGTGGGGTGCTGTGCAAGCACAGCCTCACCCAACTGAGCATAGTGTGCAGGCTTCAAAGTTTTCTATTAAACCCTCAACTAGTACAAACTCTCTCACACTCACTAGTAACTATGTATTTCATGTAGTCACCTATATGTTTCCTTATATATAGAGACAGTACTGGTGCCTATACCAAAATCCTTGGCAACACTTACAGCCAGCCGGCCATTTTCACACAATTCTATAACACACAACTTATCTTCAATGGTTAGCACAATCTTCTTCTTAACACCTCCAGAATGATTATTGCTGCTACCAGACTTGGCAAAAAAAAATGATCAAAGTTACTATGAAAACAAGAAAGTTATTTTAGAAAATGTTTCACTATTTTGTATATATCATTTTTATTCAGGTAAAAATACATTATTATTACTGTATTATTACTACTGTAATAGCACGGCACTGTGATATAACATGAGGGTTGAGAGTGCATGGCCTGTTTAGCTTGACCAGGCCTGGACTGGTCCACTTGTCGTAGGTAGGCACATTACATACGCCACCAGGCAGAAAAAGATCTCAAAATTTTAGCAGTTAACTACAGTCTTCAGCGTGTACACATAGTTTTAAGAAATTTGTATTTGTTATAATATTAGATAATATTTCTTTAACTTTTTACTGTAATGAGTTTTTCTAAAATAATTCTGGCCTATTCTATACAATATAGATCATTGTCCCATCCACATGCCTCTCATTCCTTAAACAGTCCCTCCCAACTCTTCCCTCTCTCCCGACACTCCCTACTTCGAAATCACCCTCCTAACGCCTTGATCCACTGCTGTACAGGATTAATATGGTATGGCCTGTTCCCTGTCTGCGGTATCCGACAAAATCTCCGGTTATCTAGACTGTTATCTGGGCGAAGTTTTGCCGGAAAAATATCTGGACACAATTTTGGCCGGATAACCCAAATATCCAGATTAGCAGAATTTGGATAAGTGAGCTCATACAGTATTGTATGGGTGGCTTTCATATAATGGGTGGCATTCTTAATAGGAACTTAATATTTTTACAGCACTTATGATAAAATCAGTTGGAGAAATGTGTGGGCTTTGATCCTGTGTTCAAGAGAATATAAGATGCATGCTTTAACCCACTCGGCCACGAAAGGACAAAAGCTATTCAACCCAGAACTACAGGGTCCTACAGCTGTTGCCACAACCAGGTTTTACAAACAGCCCGCCTACACTCTGGCATGTGGGTAATGGAGTTCATCAAACCCCTCTTCCTCACTTCAGAACACAAAGAAATCACAATGGTGTGATACATCAATGAAAAAATCAGTTGGAGCAATGTGGGGATTGTTTATTATTATTATTAGTTCATTCTCACACCGCGGACCCCACGCATGTGAGGCTGAAGCTCTATCGAGGGCAGATAGAGCTCTATCAAGCACGGGCAGACGTAGACAGGGCGGACATGTGGGGGTCTGCGGTTCGAGTCTCCTAGAGCCCAGGTAAATGAAATGTTTTTCATGGAAATGTGGATGATAAATTATTATTTATTATCATTATTGTAATTATTATCATTATCATCATTATCATTATCATCATTATCATCATTATCATCATTATCTTCAATATTATTCAAACTTGTGGAACAATCTGCCTGTTGATACTACTGAAGCAAAGATGACAATGCTGTATTTTAAAATACAAGTGGAAAAGCTTACTAAATAATATGGGCGCCCTGCACCTGTCAAACTACTTTAAGATTTAGAAATTGAAATGCTGCTTTTGTGCAAATTCTGAAGTAACTATGTATTCTGTAGGTTTGAGTGTGTTCCTGGCATCATGTAACCACCAAGAGGGTTGGGTCGGGCTGGCAGAGACAAACGCAAAGCAGTATGGTCAGCTCGCAGATTTACTTCTTGGCTACATTCCCCGTTATGCTCAGCAAGAAGAGTCATATGCCACTGCACTGTCTCTTAAATATCTTGCCAAGCATCACTTTACAGTAAGCCAGTAATTTGATAAGTGTGGTAACATTTGCATGTACACATTTATATACAAGTGCATGTTGAGTATATCATCCATCTACATGTATATATACACATGAGCTTGGTTTCTGCAAACATGTACAGGCATAGTAGCATTCCCATATTCAGCTTAAACCCATTTTCCCTATGTTGGGGAAAGGAAGCCTGGAGAGAAGGGAATTAGGGAACCACAGCCCCAAACCCTACACTCCCAGAGGAGAGGGAACTGGTGAACTCTCCACAAGCAGTTCAGCAGCCCCAGTGAGAGGAGCATCACCTCCACCTTCCACTCAATAGAAGTCCTACCTGCCCCAAACCTTACCAGTCCCCCCACTAAATGCCCACCCAGTCCACCCTCCCCCACTCTCCAAGTTTTCCCTTCTCCCCCCCGCCCCACTCCCAAGTCCTCTCTTCTCTCCCACCCCCTAAAGCCCTCCATTCTTCTCCCCAAAACCCTTCCTTCTTCCCCACCCCACAAAACCCTTCCTTCTTCCCCACCCCACAAAGCCCTCCTTTCTCCCCCACCCCCCAAAGCCCTCTCTTCTCCCCGCCCCCAAAAGCCCTCCCTTCTCCCCCATCCCCCAAAGCCCTCCCTTCTTCCCCATCCCCCAAAGCCCTCCCTTCTTCCCCATCCCCCAAAGCCCTCCCTTCTTCCCCATCCCCCAAAGCCCTCCCTTCTTCCCCATCCCCCAAAGCCCTCCCTTCTTCCCCATCCCCCAAAGCCCTCCCTTCTCCCCCATCCCCCAAAGCCCTCCCTTCTCCCCCATCCCCCAAAGCCCTCCCTTCTCCCCCATCCCCCAAAACCCTCCCTTCTCCCCCATCCCCCAAAGCCCTCCCTTCTCTTCTCCCCCATCCCCCAAAGCCCTCCCTTCTCTCCTACCCCTCCCCAAAGCCCTCCCATCTCTCCCACCCTCCAAAGCCCTCCCTTCTCCTCACCCCCCCCAAGCCATCCCTTCTCCTCACCCCCCCCCCCCCCCCCAAGCCATCCCTTCTCCCCCACCCCCTTGAACCATGCCCCACCACAACATCCTCTGAACCCGTGTTAAGTATCGCACAGCATATCAACCCCACCTATGCGTCCCAGTCCATGGAGCAACTGTCTGCACCAAAGGAACAGCCAGCATGAGTAACTGAGGATGGAGAGACAAAAATAAGCTTGAAAGTGCTGTACATAAACATAGATGGGATTACAAACAAAATAAGAGCTTGTAGAAAGAACACAAAAGAAAACCCCGATATAATAGCACTCGCAGAAACAAAACTCTTAGGCATCATAACAAATTCAGTGTTTCCACAGGACTACTATTCAGTAAGGAAAGAGAGGGAGGGAAGAGGAGGAGGAGTGGCTCGGCTGATAAGGCAGGCATAGAATTTCAAAGTGATGGACATCTCAGGATGTGATGATTTCAGAGACTATAGAGCAGGCACTATGACAATGGTAGGACCAAGGATAATGGCAGTAGTAATATATAACACCCTGTTAAATGACAGAAAACCCAGACAGGAGTATGACAGGAACAACATGGCAACTAATAACATAATAGAGAGCGGCTTTTATTGCTTGCAGGAAGAAATCTAAACTGTTGATCATGGATGACTTCAACCCTGAAAAGATAGACTGGGAAAATAGAGAACCACATGGACAGAAACATGGAGAGCTAAACTATTAGACATGACAACAAGAAACTTTCTATGCCAACATGTGAAGGGGCCCAACTAGAATGAAAGGGAATGATGAACCAGCCAGACCTGATCTGATATTCACCTGGAACAAGTCAGACATAAAGGAAGTCAAATTAGCACTCCCATAGGCATGAGTGACTACAGTGTCCTAACATTTGAGTATCTGGTGGAAGTAGCATTAACCCATCCAAGGAATGGACCGAAAGGTAAAAGGCTGGAATACCGAAGGGGAAACTATAAGATTAGAAGATTTCTAACAGGAATACCATGGAAGACAGAACTCGGTGGAAAGTCTGCACAAGGCATGATGGACTACATCATCCAGAAGTGTCAGGAGGCAGAAAACAGGTACTCAATAAGATTCCAGGAAGTCTTTACAATACAGTAAGGGAAAAGACTGAACTAAGAGGGGCGGCAATAAACCAAGCAGTCTTGGAAGATATTGAAATTACCAGAGATAAGGTTAGGAGGTATCTGCATGATATAGAAGTGACTATAGAACAAATAGAGATATTCTATCTCTATATATCTGACTCTATCTATAGAGAGAGAGAGGGTTCTATCTCAAATAGACACTAATTAACAAATAGAATACTTCTGTATGTATATAAGTGACTGAGGTTGTTGGACCTGATGGAATCTCACCATGTATGCTAAAAGAGGGGGAGGGGGGAAGTAGAAGCACTTTGCATGCCACAGTCTATGATATATAACAAGTCACTGGAAATGGGAGCCCTACCAGAGAGTTGGATGCCAGCTAATGTAGTACCAATCTACAAAAGGGGATAGGCAGGAGGCCCTGAACTACAGGCTGGTGGCCTTAACTTCTATACCATGCAAGATGATGGAGAAGATCATGAGAAAAAGCCTGGTAGCACATCTGGAGAGAAGCGACTTTGTAACATGTCACCAGCATGGGTTCATGGAAGGCAGGTCGTGTCTCACATGTTTAATAAAATTCTATGACCAAGCAACAAGCATTAACCACTGAACTGCTCTGCCTCCAAATACTGTATGGCAACCTCCTGGTGCGCAGGAAATAAATTCTTCCCCAAAAATTATTTTCTCTTCTTATATTGTTAAAATGGGAAACATCTGATCATGGGAAACTACCAAAAAAATATTGTATGTGACATACTTTAGCTGCAATAGAGCTGGGAAGTTCATCGTTTTTTTTAAAGGCTGAAAAAAAGGCATATGCCTTTTTCAAAGGCGTATGCAAGGCTGGCGAACATAAGAACTGCCTTCAGAAACTTGTGTAAGGAGTCATTCAGAATCTTGTATACCTCATATGTCAGACCAATACTGTAATATGAGACCCAAGCATGGTGTTCACATCTAGTCGGACACTAAACGAAGTCAGAAAAGGTTCAGAGGTATGCCACCAGGCTAGTCCCCGAGCTGAGGGGAATGAGCTATGAGGAAAGATTACTGGAACTGAACCTCATGCCATTTTAAGACAGAAGAGTTAGGGTAGACATGATCACTACCTACAAAATTTTCAGAGGAATTGACAGGGTAGATAAAAATAAACTGTTTGACATGGGTGGTATGCGAACAAGGGGACACAGGTGGAAACTGAGTACCCAAATGAGCCACAGGGACGTTAGAAAGAACTTTATCAGTGTCAGAGTAGTTAACGGATGGAATGCATTAGGCAGTGATGTGCTGGAAGCAGACTCTATACACAGTTTCAAGTGTAGATATGATAGAGCCCAGGGGCCAGATTCACGAAGCAGTTACACAAGAACTTACGAACGTGTACATCTTTTCTCAATCTTTGGTGGCTTTGTTTACATTTATTAAACAGTTTACATGCATGAAAACTTCCCAATCAACTGTTGTTATTGTTATAAACAGCCTCCTGGTGATTCAGAGCTCATTAACTGTCTAATAATTGTAAACAAAGCCGCCAAAGACTGAGAAAAGATGTACATGTTCGTAAGTACTTGTGTAACTGCTTCGTGAATCTGGCCCCAGTAGGCTTGGGAATCTGTATCAGTTGATTAACAGTTGAGAAGGGGGGATCAAAGAGCCAGAGCTGAACCCCCATAAGCACAACAAGGTGAGTACAACAACTAAGTAGGTATAAATTGCCATCCACACTTCCGTGGAAATAAACATTCCATTTAACTGGGCTGTATGGATCTTGAACCGTGGACCCCACGCATGTGAGGCCGAGAGCGTCGGCCTCATTGATAGAGAGTCGGTCTCACACGCACGGGGTCCACGGTTCGAGACCAGCCCAGGTAAATGGAACTAGGTGAGCACTTTACAGACAACTGGAGGATTCACAGAAAACAAGGCCTTTAAATTGCCAGAAGAGTACAAACTTGTCTTTTAAGCTAGTTTGGAACATGGGAGTATTAAGATGCCTATTTTGAGGGCTACTTCAAAGTTCAAGCCTGAGAGGGAGAGGGTGCAAACACTTGGGGTTTGTAAGTATGACATCATAATATAATTATGCCCTGAATTATGGGTAAATGATAGGGGAGTGTAGGTAGATGTATTACATAGGTTAGTAATGATACTGTACCTGTAAAGTGAACATTCACTTAGATCAAAATCCAAGACCCACATGAATTACAGGGATATCAGAAAGAACTTCATTGTTAGATTTGTAAATAAGTGGAATTGATTAGACAGTGGTTAATGTTAACCCAATACACAATTTTAAATGCAAATATGAAAAGAAAGAAATGCATGAGAACTAAGTTATTGCATTGAACTACAAAGATACAAATGAACATAAGATAATAAGAGGTTGAGTTACAAATGGATGAGGGTTGCATTTCCAATTTATAATTGTTAAATGTGATTTTTCTGTTTCAGAATGTACTAGAAGAGATGAGTAATGTTCTCCAGTACATCGACTGTGACAGCATATCTCAAATGGTATTACAGATGACAGAACAGGTGAGAAATATATTCTTAAGGATGTTGCATAAATTTGACTTTACTGTATCTGTTGAATAATGAAGATTATAGGAGTTTGGAGGGGGGGTGTAAAGTGTTGAGCTACTTTACTCTTCACCCGAGTGCTTGGGGGGTCTTACATAAAACTTGAACTGGCTTCAGGAGAGACCTCCAGACTTCCTGTGATTTCAGTAGAAATCTGGTTGTATGACTTTTAACAAGTCAGTGATAGTACAGTAGTAGAGTATGTGGCTGGCAATGCCTTGGTCACAAGTTCGCATCACCTCACAGCCCAGTGAGTCCCAGAAAATCCCGGTAGATTTTCTCAATGATGTATATCACGTTAGTGTGATTTTGTGTGTATTCCCATTATTTTTTTATCTTTGAGTGACCATCTCTGGTGGCCATTATTTTTTTATCTTTGAGTGACCATCTCTGGTGGCCATTATTTTTTTATCTTTGAGTGACCATCTCTGGTGGCCATTATTTTTTTATCTTTGAGTGACCATCTCTGGTGGCCTTACTGATGACAGGAAGCTTGTGAAAAGTCCCTTCATTATTCCTGAAGATTTTTTCCTGCTGCATTTACAGCTTTGTTGGGTAGGCAGTTCCATAAGCTTACCCTTTTGGCAGAAAACAGCATCATCATTCCTTACTCTGGCCTAACAGAACACAACATACTCTGATTATCCATTTCTACCAAATTTACTCAAGATTTATCATGCTTATGTATCACCTGTGTTTTGTTGATTTTGTAATATTAGTACATGTATCCTCTGTTTCTAAATGTAGCAGTCATTGAGGTAATGAAGAGGGAGTTGTGGAGGCTAATAAGAGGGCTAGTTCAGAAATAGAGCATCAAGTGTAATGAAATGCCTCTTTCAGGGTAGCACCTCAGTTGCTCCCCCATTTCTGCCTTGTGTTCCCAAACTTCTCTATACCGTATCAACAGATTTTTCTTTGTCTCTGGAGTGGTGTCCACCTTACTCCTGAACCTAAGAAACAGATGACTTCTAGCTTATGTTAACAGGCCGAGAGCTTTCCCTTCTCACTGCTCATGGTAAGCCTTACCTACTAGTTTTCCCTGGAACCATGACCTGCCAATCGATTAACAACCAGGTACCCAATTACTGCTGGGTGATCAGAGGATTGTGAAAAGTTAAGGATTGACACCCAGACAATCCTCCCTGGCCAGGATAAATTGCTTGAACGTCAATCCTTAGCTGTTTGTCTCTGTTCACCTAGCAGTAACTGGGTACCTGGCTGTTAATTTTATTTATTATTTTTATTTATTTATATATACAAGAGTTCTTACATTCTTGTACAGCCACTAGCATGCATAACATTTCAGGCAAGTCTTTAATCCTAGTTTTCACACACACACATCCCCAGGAATCAGCCCGTAGCAGCTGTCTAACTCCTAGGTACCTATTTACTGCTAGGTGAACAGGTGCATTAGGGTGAAAGAAACTGTCCATTTGTTTCCACCTCCACCTGGGATCGAATCCAGACCCTTACGACTACGAACCCAAAGCACTGTCCACTCAGCCATCAGGCCCCAGATTGGCAGATTTATCGATTGGCAGGTCGTGTTTCGAAGAAACTAGTGGGTAAAGCTTACCAGGAGCTATGGGAAAGGAAAGCTCCCAGCCTGCTATCAGGAATCAGAAGGTGTCCATTCCTATACTCACCTGTGCGTAAAAAAAAAAAAATTAAACTGCCTCTAGATGGAGGCCTGAGGGAGGCTTGTATTTATTTGGCAATTCAGTGGTACTGATTATTACTGTTTTTTATTTATCTGCATTTTAGCAGATGGTTCATCTTGGTAGTGAGTTGATTTTAGATTCTTACATTCTCCCTTCTCCATTAATGGGGCAAGACAGTTTGTAAAGGTCTTTGGTCCTGGTGGGTTGAAAGTCACTAGGAGTCTGGCATATTCAAGTGTCTTAAATGTGCCAGTGACAAGCTATTGGGAGACTACTGAGGGCATGCCCAAAGGTATTTTGATTACACTTAGTGATCTATTTGTACCGAGTCAGTTTGATTAGTTGAGAATTCCTTGAAAATCCAGACCCCCTTATCCTGATGTAGTTTTGTCTGGTGGCAAAATTGTTTCAGATTTTTCAGATTTCTTCAGTATTGAAGTCTGTATTTTAAAAATACTGCACTGTACTGTATGTTAGTTTTTGACTGAATTTGCATCAATATTCATGTGCAGTTCTTTCGTAAAATTTAATAGTGTATACATTTTTCAGGTGTCATTTTACCTACACAGTGTAGAGCAGGTGCAGTTGCCACAAGCAGGAATCAACAGTGATGAACTTGTTCAACAACATGCAGTAAGTTTTGGAGTATTGACTTTACTAATTCAAGTATAGGTTAGAAAAACATATGAATGAGTTTGGATGATACAGATGAGGGCTGTCACATGGGTCAATAGGCCTTCTGCAGTTTACTTTATTCTTGTGTTCTTTTTCATTGACATTTCTTTTATTCAATAGTTTTTTATTTTTGGCTAAGGTAAATTAGCATTTTGTCTTCAATGGTAAAAGTCAATGATGTGTTGTTATCATGTTTAGAATTCTTTCTCTCCCTAACCCTCTTTCTTTCCTCTGCCATTTCACATTATCTTATTCCTCTTCCTTTCCCCAGCTTCTTCCATTCCATTTTGGTCTCTTTACCCTCTGGCTCTGTCTCTTCATGTCTCTTTCCGACATGCCACGTTCTCTTTTGTTCCCGGAAGTGAACGTGTCCCAGTTACTTGCTGCTGCTGCTGGTGAAACCTTTTAACTGCTGAATTAGGGTTTTGTTATAGTGTGGCTTCTTCCATGCATCAGCACCAAAGGTCTGATGTGTGTAGTCTCCTGGTCAAGGTCTGGTGGTGCCTATATCTTGGGCTGTGGCACTTCCTTTGATGTCAGCTGCTGCTTCTTGGCAGCAGCAATCCTGTTCCATACTTTGAAGGGGAAAGCCCATCCTGGCTTTTACCATGGGCCCTTTCATGGTACACTCTCTCTTGATAATGGGATGAGGGGATGGATGGCCCAGTTTTCTCAGGCTTTGTCTCCCAATACCTGGAAATTCCAGGTGGTGTTCAGAAGCCTTCGGTGTTGGTGGTCCTCCCCAAATCTTTCTGGTGTAGTAGGTCCTGGCTTAGCCATCTGCTCTGCACCTCTGTTGGGTCCTCACTGACGTTGTTGGATGTGGTTGTGGTTGAGATGACCCTGTCCTTATGGTGGGCATCACGCTTATTAGGAGTTTCTGCGAAGGACTTGTTGGAACCACATTTCATTCTTGACCTCTTGGCTCTGAATCTCTTTATTTTCTGTCACTGTTCCACATGAGCACCCTTCGTAAGGTTTGTTTGGTTCTATTGTCAGGTATCTGGCTGGTGTTCTTGGACTACCTGGGGGGACAAGTCAATTGACAAACCATCTTCACCTAGAGTTCAGGGACTAGCTGGGATTTTGTTTCGGGCATCCATTGTTTCTTTCCAGGCCTTTCCTGTCCAACTACTTGGGCTGGATGGTAGAGTGACGGTCTTGCTTCATGCAGGTCGGCATTCAATCCCTGACCGATTAAGTGGCTGGACACCATTCCATTTCCCCGTCCCATCCTAAATCCTTATCCTGACCCCTTCCAAGTGCTATATAGTCATAATGGCTTGGCACTTTTCCTTGATAATTCCCTCCTTCCAGGCCTTTTCTATGGGCTAGTCCTGACACCTGGTAATTTTCCCATTGCTGGCACATGTTGTGGTTACTCGCCTTACTCTTCAGGTGTTTTCGCATCTTGGCATACCTTGATTGCAGACTAGTTTGGTTTTTTACTTATTGGGAATCAATTTCTTCCCAGTTCTTAGAGTTTCAGGTTTCTTATTGACTGGTGAGCATACAGTTTGGTTCCATCACTTTTTCTGGCCAAGCAGGACTTGGTTTGGAATGTTTGGATAGTTGTTCCTTTTTTCCTTGTGCTGGTAAGTCAGCTATGCCTGGGGTCTTGCATCTCTCTGGCAGTGTGGAGTCTGTAGAATATTTGCAGTCTTTTGGGTGTCTGTGCAGTG
Source organism: Procambarus clarkii (assembly GCF_040958095.1). Lineage (NCBI taxonomy): Eukaryota > Metazoa > Arthropoda > Malacostraca > Decapoda > Cambaridae > Procambarus > Procambarus clarkii. The sequence continues at coordinate 2,317,642 of NC_091201.1, forward strand.
GTCTGTGCTTTGCTTGCCTGGTTTCTCCACTGGGAAGTATTTGGCTGTTTGTACTCTTCCAATTTGTCTTGGGTCGTCTGTTCTGCTGTTAGTTGGACCATTGAGTGTGGTCCCCTTGGGAGTCAATGAGGGCTTCTCTGACTCCACTTTCCTCTTTTTTTTTTTTTTTTTTTTTTTTTTTTTTTTTTTTTTTTTTTTTTTTTTTTTTTTTTTTTTTTTTTTTTTTTTTTTTTTATATAGATATATACAAGAGTTGTTACATTCTTGTACAGCCACTAGTACGCATAGCGTTTCGGGCAGGTCCCTGGAATACGATCCCTGCCGAGAAGAATCATTATTACAACCAAGTACACATTTTGCTGTTGCGTTAAACAGAGGCTACAGTTAAGGATTTGCGCCCAGTAAATCCTCCCCGGCCAGGATACGAACCCATGACAAAGCGCTCGCGGAACGCCAGGTGAGTGTCTTACCACTACACCACGGAGACTGTAAAAGAGACTCTTCTAGCCTTTGGGACCATGGCATCCTCCCCCTCCTAAACTCGTGCTTTTCACCGATGTTTCAGCTCCCGTTGGGACTGCGTTCTTCACGTTTGCTTTTCTGGTCAAGGATGTTGGCTGCATCATCTACAGTGAGCTCCCATCTCAGTTTGTGTAGTGACAGCAGTTTGGTTTGCACTGCAGGGCTTTTTTTTTCTGAGGGACTTCACAGTTCCTGGGATCCCTCTGTTCTTCAGTGGTTCCTTGTCTCCCTTTGGTCATTCTCTTAACCTGTGGCATTGTCCTCTGCAGGTAGCCCAGCTTTTGGCATTTTGGAGTTTTGTTATATAAGCTTTTCCTTGTGGGGGGGGGGGCCTCTCTCCTTATTGCCTGTCTTGGTACTTGGTTCTTGGTTCATCGCCAATGCATCCTTCTGTTGGGTGTGTGCATCTTTTGGCTGCCTGCAGGTTTATGGTACTGGTTACCAATGTTTTTGTACTCACTGCCCTCTTTTCTAATACTCAAAAGACCTGTGGCCTCCTGCCACACATCAAACATAATGTGTTCAATTGCCTCCATCCTGACAGTGTTCTAAGGAGAGCTAAATCTTAACTGACCCAGTGGTTGGTCCCAACCAGTTGGGAACTGACGGTTTATGGGTTGTAGGGCATTCACAGTTAGCACGTTTCTCCTTGGCTAGTTTTGCTGTTTTTGTTTTGTTTTTTTATCCTCTCTTCCCTCCCCCCCCAACCCCAATGTTTAAACGGCTTCTCACATTCTTTTCTAAGGTAATGCCATGTCAGTGGGGTTGTTCTTTTGGCTTTTTAGTGGCTGGCCCTGCTATGGTTGTGGGTCTTTAGGCTCATTGTCTCATCCCATGCATCCTTCTGATGTTCTGCCTTTCCCAGCTTGGGTGTGGTGGTGCCTTCTCTTCTTGGTTTTCAGGTTTGGTCTCTCCTCTTCCCTGTTTTTCCCATTGTCTATGACCTTCCTTCAACTCCAGTGAGCTCCTTATCCTTTGGCCCTTTATATTCTTTAGATCATGTTATTGTATTTTCCTTATGTAATCTTCATATTTGGCTTTCCCTGTCTCTTCTGATTGTGTTCTGCTCAGTTTTGTCTCTTCAGGTTCAGCTTCCTTCTTCTCTTCTGGCAAAGAATGTGCCTTTGGCTGTTTGTGAGGTTTTGTGGTTGCCTGGTTTCTCCAGCCAGCTGTTCATTGTTCTGTGATGACAGTGTAATTACCTAAGTGTGTGTGTTACTCTTTGCATGCCCTTCGTAGATTTAAGGTGGCCATGGTGTTTGTTGGCCTCTCTCTTTGTCTCTCTCTCATGGGGTTTGGATGGCTGTGATGTTGGTAGGTTAGCTGACCCTGCTGTGTAATCTGATTGACATCTGGTTGTGATAGATAGTTGTTAAGTAGTTTGCATTGCTTTTATTAACTATCCTTGTGTTGCCAATTATCAGTATGGTGAGATTAATTTCTACTCTTAATAGCTCCCAACCCATGGATTTCATGGAGAGACCATTTTAAAGATTATTTGTCATGATTGGGCTCAGTCGACAAATGGCAGGTGTGTGAGCATTGCATTGAGTGGACTATGGCTAAAGAAAAAACTCGGGGGTCTGCTCTGAAAGGGGCATTTTGGTACTTTTTACACGTTATTTACTAATGCCTGTATTTTAATCTAAAAAGTATTATTTACCTGGAAATCATTTGTGTTCTACTGTGTAAATGCTATACACTACTGTTTCTTTAATTAGAACTGGGGTGATAAACCACTGAAGGAAATTATAGAAGATGCCTTGACCCGTGGGTGTGTGAAGTCTGCAGAAGGTTATCTTCAGCTGAAACCCTGGGTGTATGGCACAGTGTCCACAACTTGTGTTATTGCCACTTGCATCGCTATTGCAAGAGAGAAAACATCTGAAGATGCTCGACTCAAATTTATGTTAAATATTGTAAGTTTCCACTTCCACTTTAAGTGGGCTTTATAGTTATAAATTTTGTAGAATAACTTTTGAGACTTGAAAATATATATTGTTAACAATGAGACAAAGGTAAAGTGAATAGATGTTTAACCTTTTGTTACAAACTTTAACTGTACAGGGTTTAGATTTAGTTAAATTCCAGAGAGTGAGCTGTCTCGAGCTGAGACCTGACCCAGAGTGTGAATACCCAATGAAAGGATCATTTTGTAACTTGGGTTTGTTTTTTCATAATAATTAAGATGCAGGTGAGAAGGGGTTGAAAGTGGCCCATCCTAATAACAACTGACCTGAAACAGCTCCATTTAGTAGTCACTTCCCTGTTTGGGAATTAAATGCACAATATTTTCCATAACTCTCAACTGATAACATTTAAGCTTTTCTGGAAATAATTTTCCTTTACTTCCAGTGTTAAAACTGCACTTCTCAAAATTATTCATGCATTTGAAATCTAATTATACCATGAAAGGTTATGTTGTTGTTACCTGAGGGGGCGATGATGATCGAGGGATCGGATGCGCCCCAATAAAAGATTAATGAGTGAAATTGAAGGATACAGTGACCCTCAACATTTGAAAATGAATACTCTACACACAAATTTGGAATGTGCATTGACAGCACTTGGTGGGAGAGGACATAAATGTGACCGGAGAAACATGACTCTTATGATGAATCAGCTAACGTGCAGTGAATAATGATAAAAAGACTTTGTTGTTTGGAAGACATCAACAGGATTAAGAAGCATTATTGTGTTGGAACCTTCACATTAGTATTGCAGTGTTCTTACTGGTATAGGCACCTTTATTGAATTGGAACCTTCACATTAGTATTGTAGTGTTCTTATCAGTATAGGCACTGTTATTGTATTGGAACCTTCACATTAGTATTGTAGTGTTCTTATCAGTATAGGCACTGTTATTGTATTGGAACCTTCACATTAGTATTGTAGTGTTCTTATCAGTATAGGCACCGTTATTGTATTGGAACCTTCACATTAGTATTGTAGTGTTCTTATCAGTATAGGCATCTTTATTGTGTTGGAACCTTCACATTTTGTGGTGAAGTAGGTCTCCAGTTATGAGAAGTGATGCAACAGGTTGTTAAATGTTGTTTATTCATTTACAGGATAGTGGCTACAATGAAGTATTGAGACAGATGCTGAACTCGAGTGATGATCAGTTTGAGGTGTTGTTTCTAGGAAGAGTGCTAGACATTAGAGGCCTACTGAGTGATGTTGAAACCCTGGCAGTCAAGCTGGTGGTGACCATACATAAAACACTGCCAGATCTTCTTACACTTCCCCCTCAGTAAGTAGCGCCTCAGTGAGTAGTTCCTCGATGAGCCTATGAATAGTGCCTTGGTGATTTATGCCTCGTTGAGTATTGCCTCAGTAGTTCATAAGTGAGTAGTTCCTCAGAGATTAGTAATGCTGTGATTAGTGCCTGTGTGAGTTTGTGAGTCGAAGTATGTTTGAGAGTTAGTCGCAATTCAGGGTAGGGTAGATTATGGTATGGTAAGGTAGAGTTAGGGTAGATTATGGTATGGTAAGGTAGAGTACATTTAGTAACATGGGGTTAATGTGTACAAGGTTAGATTAGGTTGGGGTAAGTTAGTTGAAGATGGGTTCTTATGGTGTCATATTTTGTATTTTTACATCTGAGATTTGATTACAGTGGTCTTCTTTGGTGTGCCAGTAATACACTGTTGAATATGTGAGTGTGTGGTTTATGAGTTTTTCAGTCAGTGCCAGGTCATTGGGAGGTTTGTACAGCTGGGGGGGTTTGTACAGCTGGGGGTTTCTTACTCTTGGTACCAGTGGTTGGAGTTTGTGGCAAGGCAGCTTGGGGAGTGACTTTCGTGAGGTGTACTAAGGAGTCATTTAGGAATTTTTCCATCATCAGTTCAAATGATGTGTATCCAGCAATGGTAGCTGTGTTAGGGCAGATTTCATTGTCTGTAGATGTCGATGGGGTGTCTGTTGGGTCAGCCTCAGGAATGGGTTAGATTGCTTGTCCAAAGAATTTAGTTAGGAGTTGGTCCAGCATCTTCTAGTGCATTTTCAATGTGAGTGACAAGAGCGTCAACAAGATCGGGACTCAGTTGTACATTTTTGTGGAAGAGGATTGGACTCTGGGGGTGTAGGATTGTCAGTGACAGACATATCAGGAACAGGTACGAGCAAAGGTTGTGGTTGAGCGTGAGGTAGTGGTTGGCGTTGGACTGAGTTAGGTTGTTTTAATGCACTACTGTATTGCAGATTGGTGGTAGGGAAAACCTTAGTTTTTGCTGCTATGTATGGAGTATATTGTTTGAATGTAATGTCATGATTGCCACCACAGTTTGAGCAGGTGAGTATATCTGATGCACAGTCTTGTGTGTAATGGGTATCAGAGCATTTCCCACATTTAATGTCATTGGTGCAGCCTTTTCAGGTATGGTTGAAATCTTTACATATGAAGCACTGAGTGGGACGGGGTACGTACACCTCTAGTTTATGGAGGAAGCCGTTAAACCAAACCTGATCAGGGGGAAAGTAGTCTAGAAAAGTAAGCAGGGCAGTGCCTGTATCACTCAGTTCTCAGTTTGTTCTTCGCATTCATTTTTTCACTCCGAAGATTGGAATGCCATCTGCCTTAAGTTGTGCCTTGATGTCCTCTGCACTAATGTCTACAACATGTCGGATTACATGTTTCGCTAATCGGTTACCTAGTGGTTTGTAGCATTTGACTTTGTATCTACAGATGTCAGTAACGCCTGAAAGCTCTAGTTCCTTGCTGTGTTTGTGGTCCACTGCGATTAAGTTCCTATGTTAGGTCTAATATCATGTACTTTGGTCTTAAATATACAGTGTTGGGAATGGCATGTGTCCTGCTATTTCCTAAAACACTTTTATCTTCGTCATCAAAAGCAATGATGAAAGCTTGCAAACCAGGAGAACTTATCCTACCTTGGTTGAGCAGTAGATGTTGATACTCAGGCCACATGGGGTCGTGGTGGTCTCTGTTTACCTCTGTATGATGGCAGCATTGTGCCTCTAATCTGTTTGCCTAACTGGGATGTTTACTGTCCAGGAAAACTTCCTTTGGATTCTCCTCTAAGACCGTGTGCCCATCTCGATATAAATGTGTGCCATAGCCATGGTAGAGCGACCATGGCTACCATCCCATTCCAAATCTTTATCCTCATCCCTCCATTCCAAATCTTTATCCTCATCCCTTCCAAGTGCTATATAATTGTAATGATTTGGCACTTTCTCCTGATAATTCCCTTCTCTTCCCCCATTCCGTCCTGTTTGTCCCAACCTACCCTATGCTTCTCCTAGGGCACGTTGGGTTAAAAGTAAGGTAGGATCACTGACTGTCGCCTCCTGAACTACACAGCCAGAGCTTTCACCTAGTTACAGTTTGGAGTAGCAACCAGGCAGCCAACTATTTATTCAAATTTATTGGTGTCTTTAAAACTGGGTTTAAAGGTTTCAGTTTAGGCAAAACCACTGCAGATTTGACACTTGTCAAATCTTGTCGAGTGATAACGTCTCAGTCAGGTACATTGTAGAGGATATGAATATACAGATAAAGCAAACAAAATATATTAACAAATAGTAACAAGCTCTAGCTCATAACCAAGAGGTTATCCTTGCCTGATATAGATTGTACAATGATTGTAGTACAATGCAGATGATGAGTCACAATAATGTGGCTGAATAAATGATGACCAAACCACAACTTAGAAGATGGAAAAACGATGAAGTTTTGGTCCGTCCTGGACCATTATCGAGTCGTTCACACGTTTGATAATGGTCCAGAATGGACCGAAACTTCATTTCTCCATCTTCAGAAATGTGGTGTAGTCACTGTAGTACAGTACATGTATTTCACATGTTGTAACTTGTCATTAGAAAGTAACATATTACTAGTACTTTCCCTATTTCAATAGGAGGTGGACAGAACTGGTGGCTATGGGTGATGCTTCTTCAGTCGTGTCGGCTCCAGTGACAGTGGGACAAGTGACGCAATGGACACCACTGGCCATAATGCTGATTCTCACTGATCTTTATGCTTATACTGGAGGTCAGCTACTATCCTTATGTAGGCCTACTAGTGCTAGTACTGCATGTATATAATATGTTCAGCAGTGGAGCATTTATTTACATGCCAAATCTTAATCTTTTTAACTTTCTCTTCTGAGTTAATGTTATTGTACTTGCTGTTGGTTATGAATTATATTTTATATTGTTCCTCTCTCTTTTTTTCTGAGCTGATTCTTCCCCATCCTGTGAAAGAAAGCAAGAAATGAGGTTTATGATTCATTTATGTACTGGCATAACTATTTCAAATACAGTACTTAAGATGGAATTACATTGTGGTATGGTAATGGGTAGTTATAGCTGATTTTGAATTTACATAAATGAAAGAGGCATTTTCAGTAGAAATATCTTTCTTCTATCTTTTATCAGATTTTTGTTCAGTATATTGAATGCCTCATCGTTTAGGCTTAAAATCGATAACACCTCTGCTTTATCACATAGTAGTAGTTTCAGAGCATTATATGACTGAGTACTGGGAAGATGGGACACTATGAGCATAGCTCTCATCCTGTAAAAACACTTAGGAAATTACACACACACTCACACACACACACACACACACGCATGCACACAGGGAAAGGGAAGGTACTCCATTGGATAAGAGAGTACCTAAGCATCAGAAGACAGCGAGTCACTGTGAGGGGTGAGGTCTCAGATTGGCGAAACGTCACCAGTGGAGTCCCGCAGGGTTAAGTCCTTGGACCTATACTGTTTCTTATATATGTAAATGATCTCCCAGAGGGTATAGAATCGTTCCTCTCATTGTTTGCTGATGATGCAAAAATTATGAGGAGGATTAAAACAGAGGTAGATAGTAGGAGGGTACAAGATGACCTAGACAGACTGAATGAATGGTCCAACAAATGACTACTAAAGTTCAACCCAAGTAAATGCAAGGTAATGAAACCAGGCGGTGGAAACAGGAAGCCAGACACAGGATACAGAGTATTAGATGAAGTACTTCATGAAACGGATAGAGAGAAACATCTAGGAGTTGATATCACACCAAACCTGTCTCCTGAAGAGCACATAAAAATAATTACATCTGCTGCATATACGAGGCTGGTTAACATCAGAACAGCCTTCAGGAACCTGTGTAAGGAATCATTCAGAACCTTGTATACCTCATATGTAAGACCTGGAGTATGCGACCCCAGCATGGAGCCCATACCTTGTCAAGCACAAAACAAGGCTGGAAAAAGTTCAGAGGTATGCCACTAGGCTAGTCCCAGAACTAAGAGGCATGAGTTACAAGGAAAGGCTGTGTGAAATGCACCTCACGACACAGGAAGACAAAAGAGTAAGGGGAGACATGATCACTACCTACAAAATTCTCAGAGGAATTGACTGGGTAGATAAGGATAAACTGTTTAACATGGGTGGTACGCAAACAAGGGGACACAGGTGAAGACTGAGTACCCAAATGAGCCACAGAGGCGTCAGAAAGAACTTTTTCAGTGTAAGAGTAGTTAACAGGTAGAATGCATTAGGCAGTGATGTAGTGGAGGCTGACTCCATACACAGTTTCAAATGTAGATACGATAAAGCCCAGTAGGCTCAGGAATCTGTACATCAGTTGATTGATGGTTGAGAGGCAGGACCAAAGAGCCAGAGCTCAACCCCCACAAGCACAACTAGGTGAGTACACATGCACGCATGCACACACACACACACACACACACACACACACACACACACACACACACACACACACACACACACACACACACACACACACACACACACACACACACACACACACACACACACACACACACACACACACACACACACACACACACACACACACACACACACACACACACACACACACACACACACACACACACACACACACACACACACACACACACACACACACACACACACACACACACACACACACACACACACACACACACACACACACACACACACACACACACACACACACACACACACACACACACACACACACACACACACACACACACACACACACACACACACACACACACACACACACACACACACACACACACACACACACACACACACACACACACACACACACACACACACACACACACACACACACACACACACACACACACACACACACACACACACACACACACACACACATGCACACACACACACACATGCACACACAGACAGAGTTAATTAACTAATCTATACCAATTTTACAGATGCAGAAATTCTGGAAAATGTGGATACTAATGTAATGTGGCAGTATCTTCTCTATCAACATGACCTGAATAACCTCAAAAGATGGATCTTCAAAGAATTTTGTGGGCAAGAAATGGAAGTACATGAAAGAGATCATGTGCAAAATGAAGAGCTTTTATGGTTAGATCTCAATGTTAGGTTACCAAAAAGTCTGCAAGCAAGGTCTTCTGTTCCAGAAAATAGAGCATCTGATAAAAATGAGAAATATGAGAATATTTCAGATTCAAAATACTCAGGTCTCACTATGCTGAGTGGACCACTGTATGCCAGTGATGTGGAGTCTTCTGTTAAATCTCATGATTCAATTGAGTCTTCATCTTTAGGCGCTGGTGATGAAGATTCCTGGAGTGTGCAGAGCTTTGAGGCTCATGATCGCAGGGATACGGTATGGTCAACACAACTTTTTAAACCTATAACACAAACTATGATAGATCTGGTTGCAGATGCCAAAGAGCCATTTGTGGAATTGGTGCTGAATGTTTTAGCCAGATGTAGAGTCTTCATGACCAGTGAAAAAAATAGAGCTGAGCTACTCTTGAAAAGGCTGCTTGTGTCTGGAGCTCTAGAAATGGTAGCCGATTTCATGGGTAATCATTCCTGCCAGATCTCGGACAGTGACATACATACAGTACTCATGGAGTTCTTTGGTGCCCATGATCTTCTGTTACCAGCTTATGATCATGTTAAAGACTTCTCCTTAGATGCCTCTGATGGCAAGGCTATGGAAAAACTAAGGCTGCCCTCTTGGGCAAGTACTATTGTTCCCTTTATGAAGCTTCTCAAGACAAAATCTAAGGAAGTTATTTATGATCTATGTTTAAAAAATCTTGCATCCTTGAGTGACAATTGTAAAAATCCTCAGGAGCTTCAGTTTCCAGCTTTTCTCACCATGCTGTTTGCTCCTACACAAAAATTACAAGATTTTATTAATTTTGATATAAACAGTGAACCTAATGTTGAAGCAAATGAGATACATTCATTTTGCATGATCCTTGATAAGCATAATCTAACACCAAAGCAAGTAGCCAAGGGTGTTGTACAGAATTTCCCTTATCTTCAGAAGATGTTTGCAGAGCCACAAAGTGGTACATCAATAGACGTTACCATGTATGACCTCCTCTCGGGTACTGTTTCCTTTGACCTCAGCAGAATGTTTGCATTTCAAAAAAATAACAGGTATGTTATTTTATTAATTTTTATATAAATTTTCAGTCTTGCTATAAATTTAATATTTTTATGTAGTATTACTTTAATTAATTGTCCTTATGTTCACTCATTGATTTTGCTTCACAAGCTTATTGATTATTGTCTAATTAACTTATTAAAACTGTGTTTCCCTTCCAAATTAATAGCATAAAATTCACTCATATACAATGCACTCAAGGTTCCCATGACATCTCTCCACACACACCAGGTGTGAGAATATATTCTCTCTCCCTTCTCTATATCAAATTTGACATTGCCTTAAGTGCAAAGGTTGTGCACCTCAGGAGCAACTGAGTGGATTTCTTCTCAGGGTGCACTACATGTGCACAGTCCTTAACTGTGCAATGTTTGTAGTTTGAGTGACAAGACTCCTTTCATTTCCAGCAGTCAAATGTTGGAAATGAAATGACATATCATGATAGTTGAGACAAGGATGCTTGTGCGAGGCCTGGAGCCAAAAGCAAAGAGCTTGAATTAGGCTGGGGGTAGAGAGCTCAAAGGGCAAGAGCATAGAGCTTGAATGTGAGCGGGCTTGGTGAGCTTGAATGCGGGACAAGAGCGGGTAGCTCTAATGTGGGGCAAGAGGGGGGTTAGCTCGAATGCGGGACAAGAGCGGGTAGCTCGAATGCGGGACAAGAGGGGGGTTAGCTTGAATGCGGGACAAGAGCGGGTAGCTCAAATGCGGGACAAGAGGGGGGTTAGCTCGAATGCGGGACAAGAGCGGATAGCTTGAGTATAGCCGGAATTGCTGTCTGCTCTGTAGCAAGGCTACAGCATCTTGTGAGATAATTAGAACTAGACTCATCGAGTGTTATACAGTATTGTTGCTGGTGATTGTCGATAGTGTTGGAGAAGATCCGCAGTATATCCAGAGCATTTGTCTCTGGACCACTATTGGAGTTAGACTGCTGATTCCACGTTCGTGGCTGCTTATATTCCATACTTCACCTGACCACGTGTTGGACAGAGTGTATCTGGCAGGTTAAGCATCTTGTTGGTTACTTTTGGCTGTCCTAAATGTTTCCTGGAAACCTTGGGAACAAGTATCAATTGTAATTAGTGCACAAAAGATTATTGGAGAGTGTTTGTCATAGAACTGCTTGGAATGTTGAAATCTTAGGGATAAGTTATATAGAATTAACAGGCACATCTAATTACCTGCAATGGACTTTTGAAAACTTTGGAGCAACTATATTACTGTACTCTTAATATAATTGTTACAACTGCTTTATTATGCATTTGGGACAGTCATGTCTGTTATCCATGGGTAGGGAATGACATGAGCATTCAACTGATTTCAACCTGATCTGCTCCTTGGGTAACTCAATGTGGGGCTATTGCAAGTGCAAGATGCAATTGCAGGTCTCCATATGAACCCAGTCATTACACATTACACAGGGTACAAACTCCTTAAAAAAAAATTGACAACTTGCCCTCTCTGTGGGACAGGGAAAAAACATTGGGATTTAAGATCCACTCACTATTGAAGTGAACCATCCTTTAACATTTATAACACAGTCACAAAATACTCTTCCTCCCTCCAAATTTTTTGGCAGCACTGACATTGCCAAACAAAACTTGAAAACCACTAAACAAGATACTTAAAACCTTCTCTCCACCACAACCACCACCACCACCACCACCACCACCACAAGGTGGCAGCTCAGGCAAACCAGGTAACTGGTGAGGTGGTCCCTTTACTCTTTGGCATTGCATGCTATGATACTTGCCAATGGTTCTTATTTTCTTATCACATAAGTTTTCTAGATTACCATTGGACTTAAGTATCCATGTGAAAGGTGCCTTTTTACTATTGAAAGATTAGATGAATATGTGTGCTAGTTATTCAAGTGCACTTCCTTAAAGCCTGGCCTAAAGCACTCAAGCCTGGCCTCGGGCCGGGCTTGCGGAGTAGAACAACTCCCAGAACCCCATCAACCAGGTGCATAGCTAGCTTTGACTTCTACCTCAGGTTAAAATTCCTGGTACAGAGCACCACTTGGTTTCCGAACCCCTTGGGGACGAGACCCGTCGGTTAACATGTAAGTTCGTATACGAGAAATAGAGGGGAAAAAATAAACTAGAAATGTAAAAAGAAATTTTTCAGAAAAATTTATGAAAAAACTCTAGGGAAAAAAATCGTCAGGTTCATGGCGTAAATGCGACCGTGTTTTGTTTGTACTCATCAATAAGTGAAGTCCTGATCCGCTTTATAAAAGTCCTTAATTGTTCCTAACTGATTATTAAGACGTCTGGCAAACATCCTCTGGATGTTTCCTGCCAGCCTGCAGGAACATCCTGCCTAAAATATACGATGATGTACTGTACATTTAAGAAACAAATCTGGGTCACAGGTCTGTGGAGTGTGGTTAGGCTTACGGAGTCAGCCGGTCCCTCCCCCACCACCGACACACCTCCCCCTCTCCCCCCACCACCGACACACCTCCCCCTCTCCCCCCACCACCGACACACCTCCCCTTCTCCCCCCACCACCGACACACCACCCCCACCCCCCACCCCAAACCCATACACACACACACACACACACACACTCTCAAAGGTCACGTGGTTCACGGTTCACTTCAACACCCATATATCGCTTCCTGCCTGCCTGCCTGCCTCCTTCCCAGCCTGCCTCCTTCCCAGCCTGCCTCCTTCCCAGCCTGCCTCCTTCCCAGCCTGCCAGCCTGCCTCCTTCCCTGCCTACCAGCCTGCCTCCTTCCCTGCCTGCCAGCCTGCCTCCTTCCCAGCCTGCCTCCTTCCCAGCCTGCCTCCTTCCCAGCCTGCCTCCTTCCCAGCCTGCCTGCCTGCCTGCCTCCTTCCCAGCCTGCCAGCCTGCTTCCTTCCCAGCCTGCCTCCTTCCCAGCCTGCCAGCCTGCTTCCTTCCCAGCCTGCCTCCTTCCCAGCCTGCCTGCCTGCCTCCTTCCCAGCCTGCCAGCCTGCTTCCTTCCCAGCCTGCCTCCTTCCCAGCCTGCCAGCCTGCTTCCTTCCCAGCCTGCCTCCTTCCCAGCCTGCCAGCCTGCTTCCTTCCCAGCCTGCCTCCTTCCCAGCCTGCCAGCCTGCTTCCTTCCCAGCCTGCCTCCTTCCCAGCCTGCCAGCCTGCTTCCTTCCCAGCCTGCCTCCTTCCCAGCCTGCCTCCTTCCCAGCCTGCCTCCTTCCCAGCCTGCCTCCTTCCCAGCCTGCCTCCTTCCCAGCCTGCCAGCCTGCTTCCTTCCCAGCCTGCCTCCTTCCCAGCCTGCCAGCCTGCCTCCTTCCCAGCCTGCCAGCCTGCCTCCTTCCCAGCCTGCCAGCCTGCTTCCTTCCCAGCCTGTCTCCTTCCCAGCCTGCCAGCCTGCCTCCTTCCCTGCCTGCCAGTCTGCCTCCTTCCCAGCCTGCCTCCTTCCCAGCCTGCCTGCCTGCCTCCTTCCCAGCCTGCCTCCTTCCCAGCCTGCCTCCTTCCCAGCCTGCCTCCTTCCCAGCCTGCCAGCCTGCCTCCTTCCCTGCCTACCAGCCTGCCTCCTTCCCTGCCTGCCAGCCTGCCTCCTTCCCAGCCTGCCTCCTTCCCAGCCTGCCTCCTTCCCAGCCTGCCTGCCTGCCTGCCTCCTTCCCAGCCTGCCAGCCTGCTTCCTTCCCAGCCTGCCTCCTTCCCAGCCTGCCAGCCTGCTTCCTTCCCAGCCTGCCTCCTTCCCAGCCTGCCTGCCTGCCTCCTTCCCAGCCTGCCAGCCTGCTTCCTTCCCAGCCTGCCTCCTTCCCAGCCTGCCAGCCTGCTTCCTTCCCAGCCTGCCTCCTTCCCAGCCTGCCAGCCTGCTTCCTTCCCAGCCTGCCTCCTTCCCAGCCTGCCAGCCTGCTTCCTTCCCAGCCTGCCTCCTTCCCAGCCTGCCAGCCTGCTTCCTTCCCAGCCTGCCTCCTTCCCAGCCTGCCTCCTTCCCAGCCTGCCTCCTTCCCAGCCTGCCAGCCTGCTTCCTTCCCAGCCTGCCTCCTTCCCAGCCTGCCAGCCTGCCTCCTTCCCAGCCTGCCAGCCTGCCTCCTTCCCAGCCTGCCAGCCTGCTTCCTTCCCAGCCTGTCTCCTTCCCAGCCTGCCAGCCTGCCTCCTTCCCTGCCTGCCAGTCTGCCTCCTTCCCAGCCTGCCTCCTTCCCAGCCTGCCTGCCTGCCTCCTTCCCAGCCTGCCTCCTTCCCAGCCTGCCTCCTTCCCAGCCTGCCTCCTTCCCAGCCTGCCTCCTTCCCAGCCTGCCAGCCTGCTTCCTTTCCAGCCAGCCTGCCTCCCTCCCTGCCATCATGCTAACGGGTAGTGTTAGGCTTATCTTCGGGAATGAGCCGGTCTCACCCCCACCACCAACAAACCACCCGCCCCCTACATCCCATCTCTCAAGGTCACGCGGTTCAACCGCGTGACTACCACTCACTCCCTGCCTGCAAGCTAGCCTGCCTGCCTGCCTGCCTGCCTGCCTGCCTGCCTGCCTGCCTGCCTGCCTGCCTGTCTGCCTGCCTGTGCCTGCCTGCCTGTGCCTGCCAGCCTGCCTGCCTGTGCCTGCCAGCCTGCCTTTCCCTCCCTAATTCTCACTACTTCCATCCCTTCCTGCCTACCTCCTAGCATCTCTCCCTACCTCCCCCTCCCTCTTAGCATCTCTCCCTACCTCCTAACATCTCTCCCTACCTCCCCCCCTCTCTCACTAATTCTCCCCCCCCCTCATTCATACTGCCTCCCACCTAAGCTCCATCGTCCATCCACCCACCACTGACGCAATGCGTGCATTTGGAGCCAACATGGTGCACAGATGTTTCTTGATTGTGCAGATATGTAAAACAAAAGCACAGAATGAACATTCCAGCCTTATGGCAATTCAAAATAATAGGAATAATAGGCCGTGAATCTGTGAAGTCACAGTGGGCAAACTGGACCATCGCCCACCCACCACCACAAGCCGGCGTGACGCTTGGCGGACCCCTTCCTACCCGAACTTTGTTCGGGTAGCATGACTCCCCAACCCCAATCGGGAAACTGGAAGTTTCGGATAACTAAAGTTCGGAAACCAAGTGGTGCTCTGTATACTGTATGTGTTGATATCAAAAACTATTTAACACTAGAGGTATCTTCTCTGAGAATTTTGTGTTCTTCACTTGGGCTGATATTTTGAGTTGGCCCTGTCCCAAGTAATGTGTAATGTGTGGTAATGCTGTTGTTCCATCACAAGTGAGAGTTGAAATACTGCACTGCTTGCCGGGATGTTACTCGAGAGTCATGTTAAATGATAGATTCGTTATTTTCTGGAGCTCTTTACACCTTTTTCATCTGTTTGGAATAAAGTTTACTGTCCAGCAGCCATATATCCATTCTATTGTTTGTTGTTTCCTTCCAAGTTTCATTAGGTGTGAATGAACCACCTACACACCTACCTACTGTATTTCCAACACCCTCTCTAGACACCCACTTCCAACACCCACTCCAAACACCCCACACACTGATGCTCACACCGACATCCAGAACTTTTCATTCATTTATACAACATAAAATAATGGCGAATATTCCCCAACAAATTGTTGATTTTCCCCCCTTAGATTTTCTAGATGACTTGCAACTTATCTGGACACAACCAGTTATTCATTCAATCTAGATCCCAAGGCATCCGGAAGCATGTAGTCCTCTGGTACTAGTACAGTAGTGTGGAAAATTCATACATTTTTTTTTTTAAGAAGAAATAATTAATAACAGTAAATTATAATTGGTGGGTCTACAAGATTGTTACATAAAAAAAAAAAATTACTTATCCTATGCTGTTAATATTTATATAAGTAACGGTTAAATGTATTTTACCAATGGGTACTGTAGTAAATTATCAGTTGTGTGGTATTGTCATCGTATACCACATGGAACTACAGTATTTGTAATATTTGGCAGGTATGGTTATGATGTGAATGCTGAAATTGTTAGCTTTACCAATGAAGAGTTGGTGAAGAAACATGGTATTCTGCATTCTTTGGAATACTTGTACTACCTAAGAGAATGTCGACCCACCTACGCATGTGCAGCAATTCTTGCAAGTGTTTGTGTCAACAGAAACAAAAAAAGGTAACCATTCTCTCCTTCCTTTAGTTTATATACCAGTAACAGCAGCAGCAGCAATTGTAGTAGCAGTAGTACCTGATTTACCCGAGGGCCACTCACCCTAGTGGCCTTGACGAGGACAGGAAGCCGGTAGCTTGTCGAAGGTCCTCCCCATTTACCTTGATGATCTTGGCAGTATTAGCAGCAGCGGTAGTAGTAGTAGATGCAGGACTGATGAACATTGTTCTGATAATTATACAATTTTAGTAAACATTAGCATATCTTGTAGGTGTTATTTAGAGCAGGTGTAACACATGAAAATAATAGTTCAGCCATTTTTGTTTGGTAGAAATATTATGGAATCCCAATATCTAAATTTGTTTTCTAGATTCTCAGGTTATCTGGACATAGAAATATCTGATTGTCCTTCCCCATTAACATTATGGACATCCAGTTATGCATGTCCAATGACATTAATAGGGAAGTCTTATTGCCACATGGAAAACAAGCCTATCCAAGCCATCTTAGCTTAATACTTAGTGAATACTTAAGAAATATAATGTGTTTGCAATGTAGTGCTTTGTTTTTAGATTGTGTTAGATTTTTTTAGATTTTTTTTATTGTTATGTAGTACCTGTTCTGCAAAGGATGCAAAGCATATCATCCTCAAGAGGATTCTCCAACAGAATATAAAACCTACGCAACCTAACCCTATGTGACCTTACCTTCCCTTACATAATCCAAATCAACCTAACCTAACCCAACCCAACCTAACACAACCTAATCTAATTTTATTTTATTTATATAGACATTCTTGTAAAGCCACTAGCACGCATAGCATTTTGGGCAGGTCCTTAATCTTAATTTTTCCTGGAATACGACCCACCAAATTCTTTAACAACCAGGGTACCCATTCACTACTTGGTGAGCAGAGGCATACAGTTAAGGATTGGCACCCAGTCAATCCTCTCCGGTCAGGATACGAACCCAGGCCAAATCACTAGTGAAGCGCCGGGCGAGTGTCTTACCAATGCACCACTGGGACTAATGATATATACTGTTTTGGCAAGCTTTGTAAAACTGTCTTCTGTCCCGTTTGACCATACTTCCCTGCTAACTCTTGAATTTTGTTGTTGAATACAGTACTGGTAGACTATATTTACACAGTACTAGTACAGTACAGTATATCAATATTCAGTAAAACATTCATTTAGGAATTAAAATTTTCATTTTTTTTACTCTAATTCACATATTTTATTACAGTATGTTGTGGTTAATTTAAATTTTGGCTTTGGTTATACAGGTGTAAAAGGTTGTGTTGTCTGAGCCAGGTGCTTGGACTCATGGTGGCTGTAGCAGTGAGGTTACTTCAAAAGTCATTTCAAAAGAGCTGTTGCCACTATTAATAAAACTTTCTTTGCGGGCTTTGTTTGAGAACAATAAAAGTATTCGTGGTTTAGTGTGAGAAGAATCTCATCTTGACCCTTAGGATGCTAATAATGCTTATAAGACTTTTTCAGTAGTCAGACATACTGTACTTTGCTAACTATGCCTATAAGCATTGAGTGGCAGTGAGCTAAATTTTGTTCTGTTTATGAATTTTTGAAATCAACAGGTATACACATCTGCGATTGCTATAACTTCAAAATATGTGCATATGGAAAGACATCTCCCTAAGTGTAAAATTACATTTTATTCTGTAGTCTAAGGCTTAAATAATTAAATTTTATGATAAGGAAAATTTAAAGCATTACAAACTTACTTAAACAACAAGGCCTTTTTTTCTCATTTAATTTGTTTTGTTCTTTGCTACATAGGATTGACGAAGTGAAGAATAAAGTGTATGGATTTGCTCTCAGTAGCTGGCCTAACCGTGCTGTGTGTTGTGCGTGCATTTCTGTACTCCTCATGACTAACCTTGAGGCCGACCCTCTCCGGATAGTCTTAACGGCTGCATTCTTCGTACGTTTTTCACACTACAGTTTTTTTTATTTTTATAATGATTATTTTAAAATACAGTACTGTATATGAAAATATACTGATAGTCTTTGTTTATATTTATTTGGACAGTACCATTTATTTAATGTATGGTAATTATGACTGAAATGTGCATTATGATGTGTATGTTACATATTGTCTATTCCATAAATATTCATATATAGCATAAGGTATAGTTTTGTAGTTTTATTTACACGTTTTTCCACAGATCTACGATGTACGAATTGCTTGGTGTGTAAAGCTAACATCAGAGAAGCGAAAGGGACACGAGACACTCATTGAAATGGAAATCAGAAGTATTCTTCAGCAAGTTTGCATAATAGAAACTAGATCTGAGGCTGCAGCAGCTTTATTGGAAATGCTTGAAAATTGTGTAATTTTGTCTGTTACAAATAATGTAGTAAATATACGTGGAACAGTTGGCCCAGGGGAACTATTTGAGTTGTCACTTCCACTGAACACAGTCGTGGATATGATGGGCAACATTTTCTCACAGGAAATTCCCCAGAAACACATGCATATTTTAATGGAAGGTATGAGATTGTGCGTTGAACTGTGTTTGCTCTATGGCCTCCCATGGCCAGTAAAGCTTCTGACCAAATTGGTAGAGTCAAACCAGTGGTTGCTCTTCCTTGTCATAGTACAGGTATTTAATTGCCCAAAGAATGAAGTGTTAAAAGTGGCAGAGTCTTTCCAAAGTACAGCATTAAAAGAACACATGATGTTTGCCCTTACTCATATGTACTACTATCGTGAATCCCATCAATCAAGAGACAGAACAAAAGCAGAACATAGTAAAAGATCAACCTTGTATTCAAAAATTGGAATTCACAGTAGAGAGGGT
Source organism: Procambarus clarkii (assembly GCF_040958095.1). NCBI lineage: Eukaryota > Metazoa > Arthropoda > Malacostraca > Decapoda > Cambaridae > Procambarus > Procambarus clarkii. The sequence continues at coordinate 2,336,518 of NC_091201.1, forward strand.
TCACAGTCTCCAGTGCAGAGTGGTGATGAAAAGCAATGTAGCTCTAGTCCAAGTGATGGTGAAATGTCCATTATTGATGATGCTCTATCGTGTACTACAGCAGAAACCTCTTTTGATGTAGGAGTTGATGCCTGGTTATCATATATGCCTAAAGATCTGTATTCTATATTATTAACGTGTCATCAGAGGGAAAATCCTGCAAATGAGTTAGTGACAGCGGCGGTAGCATTAAGCACTCCAGTATTAGCTGTATTTTCTGCTTGTTATGAGAAGCACAACCCATCTCTCTGCCTGTCTGTGTGGCTATACACACAGCTCTCACAGAGTGCCCAACACACTTTGCACCACCAACTAGCAGCAACTCAAGTTCACCAAGCAGCCAACATTGAAAATATAGAGAATAAGAGAGTTTATCCTCCAAGGAGAAATTGCTGCCGAGCTTGTGATGTCTGCGTGTTGCAGTGTAGACTTGAAGAACAAAAATGGTTTCTTCTGTCTCATGTTTCAGAAGGATCGCTTGATGTTCCCATTGAAGGTCTTAAGGTATTTGATCCACATTCACCCCTTCTTCCTCTTCTTACAGCTATCAAAGAAGTGAAGGAAATGTGTAATAAAGAAAAAATAGCTGAATTGCTCTCTGCCTCTGCTTCTGCTGTAAATGATTCACAGATAGCACAAGATATATCAAGTGTCAAGAGAGAGTGGATCATGGCGACAACTCTTGATGTTATTGGTACGGCACTTGATACCTTCATTGTGAATAGCCATTTGCAATATCAACTACTTTCTGTTCTCACGACTGTCAGTCAACTGCCTCCATTTTGCAGCCATTCTGTAAACTGGAGTTTGGTAAGCCAGATCTGCAAAATATTAGGAGTAGTTAAGCATCAAGTAATTTTCAAAGAACTACTTTGGAGTTTTGAAACTGGAGAAGTAAATGAAATAACCGAGAGGATAGTGACAAGTTTATGCCATGAAAGGTGCTTTACCGAAGCCCTTCACATGTGTCAGTTAACGGGTCTTCCTGTATTTACTATTGTTTGTGCGCAGCTAAGAGCAGAGTTTGACAAGAATACATCAAATATCATCAAAGATTTTTTGTCATTTAAAGAATTTATGTGCAGAAGCCAAAATAAACTACACCAAGAATCTGTGCCTCCAAAACATGCAGCAGCATTTTTTATAGCCATAAGTAAAGAGCTTCCATCAGCTACCATAAAGTATCTCTGCCTGCAGCATGCCTTGATGTGGTCTTACAAAACCCATGAAAATACTGCTTTCAACCGCCTTAAATCATTTGATAACAGCACGAATATATCTTGGGAATTACAGACTGCAGAATCTTCAATTGCAGTTTTATCAAAGCTTGAATATGAAATGTGGCAAGCATGTGTTAAAGCTTTTCATTGCAAAGAGGAAGGATTTTGTAGCCTTACAATTACACCACCAAGTTCTCTGGGCAACTGGCCATGGGAAGGGGAAGATGGGACAAGTCCACTGGACTTGGGTCTTATAATGAAGTCAGCTGGTCTTGCACATCCTTTTTTAACAAAATCTCATGTTGAAATATACAGTTTATCTTCAAATCATAATATAGAGGATAAAGAAACAAGCCACAAAGATCAATTTTTGAATGATGAAATGAACCAATTCGGTAACTTTGGCCAGAATTTACATACTGAAAGAAAGACTGAAGAGGTGGCTCACTCTGAGATGGTGCAGTGTGAACCATCTTTTTACACAGAACAAAACAATGAGATTCAGTGTGACCAGTTAAGTGTTGAACAAAATAAAGAGAAAATGCACACTAAACTAACTTCTCATGATGAAGAAGAAGATGAAAGGATGGTGGATGAAAAAGCAAGTGGTAGTGAACTAGACACGGTGAATATAGAGTATAAAGAAGCATGTTTGAGGGGACCTCAGAAAGTGATGATGGGTCGAGAAGCAGCACACATGGTAGAACCAAGCAAAGACAGAATGGAACATGAAGAGAAAAAGCAAGAAACTAGGCAAGATGGTCAAAAGGATCAAGCTAAATGGCAAACCATTCAGTTCTTGGTGAACCTTTGTGTAAACAAGGAGATGCTTGTTACTGCGTGTCGGATACTTAGGCTTCTAAAAGTAACCAACAAGGTTTGGCACTACAGTATTTATTTAAATGCATAATATACATAAATATGTGTCATTACTCTATTTCTCACTTCATGGCACGAGGAAGCATAGGCTCAGAGAAAAAAGGTGAGTAATATGGTGTAGTGAAAGAAGAAATAGATTTTAAAATTTTAAAATGTTACTTATCTATTTATTATTTCATTCACACTATATTGAATCATGGATAAACAAGTGCACATGTGTACACTATCAGTCATCCACAATGACAATCCACCGTTTCAAAAGACCTGATGTGCTTACCGATCAGTGATTACAGGGGGAAGTACTGTATAGTTCTTTATGCCCTGACTCCTAGCCATCATGCCTAGTGTTCTAAATGCCCCTCTCAACATTAACATTTTCGTTACTGTATATTTCTTTTTAAAGTAGTGGATGGAATCTCTTACAATAAACTCATCCTTCAATGCATTCCACCTGTACAGGGAATGAGAACTTCCTTGCATCTCTTCCACCTAGTTGCATGTCTAGCCTCTACGCATGTCCCCCTTGTTCCACCTCTTTCTAATTTAAATAAGCTTCTTTTATCTGCTTTATCTATTCCCCTCAATATCTTGTATGTAGTTATCATATCTCCCCCCCCCTGTTTCTTGTCTCCTATAAGGTTGTGTGGGTGAGTTCTCTCAACCTGTCCTAATAGCTGAGGCCTCTTAATTAAGGTAATCTAGTTGCTAACCTCTGAACTTTCTCAAATTTGTTTATTCTTCAAAAAGTATGGGTTCTATGCTGGAGCTACGTACTCAGGTAATGGTTTCACTTAGGCATTGTGTATGAACTCGAAAGTCTCCTTGTTTATATTCTTAAATGACATTGTCTTGTCTGCTAACCTTCCCTATGCCAGTGATATTATCCTCTTCACATTGGCTTCTGGTATTAGTGTTGGAATAATGTTTACTCCCATGTCTTTTCCTTTTATTGTTTCTTGTAATTGCATTCCCCATATGGTGTCATTAAATATAGGTCTCTTGACTCCTTTACCCATTGGTTACAAATGGGTATTTGTTACTTGTTATTCATGTGGGTTTCGTTTTAGTTCCTGGAAGTGGTCGAGTAGGGGAGGGGCTTCACCTGGGGCATCAGGTGTCACCACTTTCACCAAAACAGTCGGGTGAACTAGATACTTTTACTCTTAGTCTTGGCATGTGCATTTCACCTTGCTAGTTCTCAGTGGCCTACCTTGAGGTTACCTTGAGGTGCTTCCAGGGCTTAGCGTCCCCGCGGCCCGGTCGTCGACCAGGCCTCCTGGTTGCCGGACTGATCAACCAGGCTGTTGGACGCGGCTGCTTGCAGCCTGACGTATGAGTCACAGCCTGGTTTCACAGTGGCCCATTAAATTAGATTTTATTTTGTGAGTTTTCCTTCGGATTGTTTTCTCTGCATAAGTGGTTTTCCAATCTTTAATATTAACTGTGGGAAACAAATCTTGGAAATAATGGGGTTGAAGTTCTGGGGCACAATTTTCCCCAGGCCTGTGAAGCTCCATCCAGATCACATCCCTGCATCCCAGCAAGAGCATTTTCAGTGCTTGCCCCAGTCTGGCAATCGGTAGGTTTCCCTACACAAGCCCCTTTATGGTATGCCTGGTGATGGAGTGGGGTGGGGGGGACATCTGAGCACCTTTTGGCATGCTTGGACCCAAGATGTTTGGGAATATCATGCTGTATCTCATGGTCATTGGTGGGTGTAGTCCTCCCTATCTTTGGTGTCTTAGGGTCCTTCTCTGCCATCTGCTCCACTCTGCTGCTAAATCATTCACATTTTGCTGGACTAGTGGGGGTGATGAAGGTGACATAGTCCTTGCAGCAGGTGACTCATCTGTTCCCCTCATTCCCATGTAATATATACCAGGTCCTTGCTTTATTCTCGACTTATCAGATCTCAACAGGTAGCTTGATTCCTTGACCAACTTCATTGTTCCAGGTTTGCCAGGTACTCTTGCATGGTTCTTGGCTCATTTCCTTAAATTTTTATTGATGGTAATTGGCATGTTCTCATCCATCCAGCATTTTAAAATTGGTTTGGGTTCCTGATGTTTAGGTTGAAACTAGCACTTAAGATGCTCATCCTCCATAGTCACTGATATATATTTGCTACTGAATCGCTGAGTGCTTAATACGAATCTGCATGTTTTTGAAAATTATTTAAGTGGAAAATTTAGTATCTGATCTCCTCAAAGCTGTTTTACAAAAGAATCTAACATGAGTAAACAATTTATTCATGTTTTAATGAATGTTATACTCGTTACAGTAATACAGTAATGAGTTGCTCTCCACTTGTTGACAGGATGAACTACTGTTTGACAGTGATTGATGTGAAGTTGTTTACTAATTATAAAACTGTTATCAAATGAATGATAATATCATAATCTTTTAAGAATCTGCATTTTTAATTGATGCTCTTTAATGCTTGAATAAATTACTGATTTAAATTGTTTCTATTGATGTAATACTTACTAAAAGTGTTAACCTGAAAAACTACCTGAAAAATTAACCTAATATAACCTTACCTAATTTAGTTTGTACGCTGTATGATTTCAGAATGTACAATCGCTGTTGCTGTTGCTTGGAATGGCTGACGGCAGCAAGGTGCTAAGATTGGAAGGTGAGGAGGCTGTTAAAGGGGTGTTAAGCAGAACATCAATAGTTCAAAATGCAACAACACAGGAGCACAAACGTATGTTATATATGTTGCGTTGAGACATTACTGAATAGATTATTATATCTATATACAATATATATATATATATATAATGAAAGAGGGGGGGGGGAGATGGAGCATGCCTTTGCTTTTCAATCATATCATGCATTTCATTTTTCAGGTAGAAGTACCATTAGTAGGAGCTTCAATACGATATCACTTGAGAAAGAACTTGGCGTGCAAACTTCAGCCATGGTCAAAGTTGCCTCAGGTAATGTACTTTGTGCTGCTATTAACCCTTAAACTGTGCAAAACGTATATGATGTGTGACATTGAAGGGGGTATAATTCAAAAAATATTTGAATTATGTAAAAATTACTTTAAAATGTTAAAACAAATCTTCAACTTATTGGCTTCAACTTTGTGAAACTTTCATCAAAATATTTTTTAGAAATTGATTTTAGACGAATATTTAAAAAAAAAAACGTTTTGTTGATAAAGAGAACAGCTTCTATTAACTGGAACTGATGAATAATGCAATAATAAAGAGATGCAAGCACCTGTCCGACGCACAAAGAAGAAGAAAAGTAGTAAGAAGTGTCCGCAAAGTGGATATGCAGCTGGTGCCTTTATAGTTCCTTCTATATATATATTTCATACATGTTTTTTTTCATTTAAATTTATCATTATCCTAAATATATCAATTTGTATAATTCTTTTGATACTTTAATTTGCCCTATTTATGTTCATTTGTTTTTATAATTTATTGATATACAGTATTTTGATTTACAGAACTGACAATGGGCAAGAAAACTGCTGAGCGAATTATTATTCTCTACAAAGTTGCAGCTTCTTTGGATCTGTCGTATCTTTATCTTGTCCATCATTCTAATCCTATAACAGTGAGTGCAGAGTGCAACATGTATATTCTTTTATCAGTACTTCAGACATAACTCACATCCTAATCTATAACAGTGAGTGTTTCTGGGAGGGACAATCAGTCACTCTCTGAGTTTAGATACTGGTACTGCAGAACCTTGCCTAATTACACCAGGCCTCTTGAGACCTGTCTTTGCCGACGAGACGCCAGGACCAGAATCTGGCTTTCTCTCTGAGGCAATGGGAGCTTGGGAGTCAAATATCTATCTAATACTGAGAAAGCCAATCAAACAGGTTAGGCATAAAAGGATTGCTTGTTAGAAATTAAGAACATAAGAATAAAGGTAACTGCAGAAGGCCTATTGGCCCATATGAGGCAGCTCCTATTTATAACCACACAATCCCACTCCTATACATGTCCAACGAATGCTTCAAAACAATCAAGAGACCCCACCTCCACCACGTTACGTGGTAATTAGTTCCACAAATCAACAACCCTGTTACCGAACCAGTATTTACCAAAGTCTTTCCCTAAATCTAAACTTATTAAATTTATACCCATTGTTTCATGTTCTGTCTTGTGTTGATACTTTTAGTGCCCTAATAATATCCCCCTTTGTTATGTCCATTCATCCACTTGAACACCCTCTATCATGTCACCCCTAATTCTTCGCCTTTCTAGAGAATGTAATTTAAGTTTTGTCAATCTTTCTTCATATGACAGGTTTCTAATTTATGGGATTAACTTTATCATCCAATGCTAGATGTGTTCTAGAGAATTTATATCCATTCTATAGTACGGCGACCAAAACTGAACTGCATAATCTAAATGGAGCCTAACCAAGACAAGTTATAGCTAAAAATTAGTAACACTGACATAAACAAGTCGATTGTTGATGCAGTTTGAAGGAACCCATTAGGGTTCCTTCAAACTAGGGATCCAGCTCAGGAAGCCACCAAGGAACCCACTAGGCAGGTAACTCTGGCAGCCACCAAGGAACCCACTAGGCAGGTAACTCTGGCAGCCACCAAGGAACCCACTAGGCAGGTAACTCTGGCAGCCACCAAGGAACCCACTAGGCAGGTAACTCTGGCATCCACCAAGGAACCCACTAGGTGGGTAACTCTGGCAGCCACCAAGGAACCCACTAGGTGGGTAACTCTGGCAGCCACCAAGGAACCCACTAGGTGGGTAACTCTGGCAGCCACCAAGGAACCCACTAGGTGGGTAACTCTGGCAGCCACCAAGGAACCCACTAGGTGGGTAACTCTGGCAGCCACCAAGGATCCCACTAGGAGGGTAACTCGGGAAGCCACAGATGGTCCCACTAGAAAGAGGCACTTTGTTACATTCATCGGTGGATTTTGTCTTATTTTGGTCACAGAAATACCCTTGCCAATTCTTGAGACTAGTGGATGGACAAATAAGTATGAATATCTTGAGAATATAAGCCTTTTCACCAGGTCTCTTCTTCAGGCTGTGATCATAGGAAGAGCTCCAATTACCTGTTCTCGGGATGTCACCAAGGATTACACGTTATTATGAAGCTTGTTCTCCTGCGATATACGTAGTAACTCTTGTGACTTGCCTCATAAATGAGCCTACACCTGTTTATGTTCAATTACAGCATTTAGAGTAATTACATCAGCTGTGCTTACACCTAATCTTGTAGCCCTAATAGATGTAGCTGGCCACACTGTGTTACTGTGGGATAGAGCCTTTACCTCCCTTTACCTTTGTGGTTACACCTAGATTGTGCTGCAGGGCGGCTATCCTGGGACATGTTCTAGATTTTCACAAAGGATTTCATATTTTTGAAAATTTGCCCTTCTGTGGTGTTTACTTTTGTGACTGACTCCAGGATTGACCCCACACCTGTTAAAGCTAACTTCCAACAGAGTGAAAACACTGTATTCACTCCACCAGTACTGTATACCTCAATGTTGCTGAGTCTTGCCAGCTATCCATACAGCAAGGTTTAGCCTTCTTCACAATAGACAGAGCTCCCAGGATGTATCTATTTCCACTTAACCCTATATCATGCTCCTCTAGCTAGTTAAGCCTACCCAGTGGACATCCATGATAAATTAAGGTATGATCATCGACTGGGGTTTATTTACCCGTCTGTCAACCAGATGGTCAACTCGTTGTTTGATATAGGTGGGTTGTTTGTCTTTGGATGAGCAGGAGTTCTCACAAAGAGTCATCCTGGAACAGTAAATGTGAAGGTCATTCTGGCTAAGGTACGAAGGCCCTGGAGACTGCACAGCTTCCAAAGAGGAGCAACTGAGTAGCTTAGGCTCAGAAAAAAACATTTAGAGCCCCAAAACTATATTTCATGGGAACCAACTGGAAAAAAAAATACATAGCCAATGAATTAAAATGGAAAATAGCGTAAAAATGATCATTATAATAATACAGTATTGTAATGGAATTTGTGGCATTGGTTTATAAAGATTTATAGTGCATTATAGAGTAGGCAACATAGAGGACACGGCAAACCTCCAGTCAGATGTAGATCAGGTCTTTCTATGGGCTACAGAAAATAATATGGTGTTTAACGAAGATAAGTTCCAGCTCATGCGCTATGGAAAAAATGAAAATATAAAAACGGAAACCACGTACAAAACTCAGGCAAATCATAACATAGAACAAAAAGGCAATGTAAAGGATCTGGGTGTACTCATGTCAGAAGACCTTACCTTTAAAGAACACAATAAAGTAGCCGTCACAACTGCAAGAAAAATGACAGGTTGGATAACAAGCCAACACAAGCTTTTCACACTAGAGATGCTATACCGATGATGATACTTTTCAAAATGCTTGTGCTCTCTAGAGTGGAGTACTGCTGCACAATGACAGCCCCTTTCAAAGCTGGAGAAATTGCTGACCTGGAGAGCGTGCAGAGATCCTTTACTGCTAGAATCCACTCAGTAAAACATCTAAACTATTGGGACCGACTAAAGAGCCTAAATCTGTACTCCCTTGAGCACAGGCGGGAGAGATACATAATAATTTACACATGGAAAATATTAGAGGGGCTGGTCCCAAACCTGCACACAGAAATAACATCACATGAGACCAGAAGACATGGCAGGATGTGCAGAATACCCCCGTTGAAAAGCAGAGGTGCAACAGGTACTCTGAGAGAGAACTCTATCAACATCAGAGGCCCGAGACTGTTCAACACGCTTTTCCGCTACACATAAGGGGCATAACTGGCAATCCCCTCAAAGTGTTCAAGAGAGAACTGGATAAGCACCTCCAAAGGATACCTGATTAACCAGGCTGTGACTCATACGTCAGGCTGCGAGCAGCCGCGTCCAACAGCCTGGTTGATCAGTCCGGCAACCAGGAGGCCTGGTCGACGACCGGGCCGCGGGGACGCTAAGCCCCGGAAGCACCTCAAGGTAACCTCACGGTCAAGGTAACCCAGCATTTTTCCTGTTCTGCTCATTGTAAATACAGGATAAGCTATTCTGAAACATTTTTCTCTGATCCTCATACATATTATGTCATTCTGTTTCTCTCCAAAAATTCATACATTAGAGAGATATTATGTGAGGCTGTTCATCCCATTCAAAAGTAGATGCCATTTAAACAATTTTACTGTACATGTATGGTTAAAATTGTGAAGCACAGAAGTTGTCAATAATTGTGATTAAAATTTCTACATTTCTTTACAGCTTGTATCTATGGTACTGCGTTTAAGACGAAGTGGGGTTGTCCAGCTGGCTCGTGAATTAATTCATGCTTTTCCTGTGCCTCAAAGTGCTGTTTTGAATTTTTTGTGTGAAGAAGCAGTGGCTACTATTACTGCTGGGCCTGGTATGTGTTAGTGTGAAGCAATAGTGGCTACTGTTGGGTTTGGTATGTGTTGGTTGTGAGATTATCCCTTTTTAGAGGTGAATAGGTTACAAGAAACCTCAGTCAGGAAAGTACTGAACTAGCATCAAACATATGCTGAGGGCAGATTATACTTTAATGACTGACCAGGGATGCATAGAGCAGCTGCAGGAGTCCAAATCCTTGGCACTCCCTATCCACTAGGTCGTGGAGCTTCTGGGACCTCAGAAGGAGGTCGTCAGAGTAGCTCAAACGGTCCTCACAACAAATTAGTATTTATATTTGATGTGTGTGGCCATGAATGCAGTTCAAATCCAAGTAATCCAGGCAATGTAAAAAGGATCATGTTAAAAATTACAAATAATGGCAAAGTCAATACTGGGTACAATGGGTCTGAAGGTGTGAACGTAAAGACACTTGTACTTAACAATTAGCTTATTCATAAAACTTAATACTAACGGTACATGGCAAGAACAATCTGACGTTACGTTAATGTCGGACGTGGTGCTTGACAAGGCTAAACTAGCCAGAACATTTGCTTCCGGTTCGGACTGCTCGCAGTAATGCTGACCCTGTCTACACTTAACAATAGTGGACAACCACTCCAGACGCAATGGCAGCTTGACGTGACTGTGGCAAGTAGCAATAACATACAATGAAAGACAATGGGCCACGTTGGTGCCAGATGTGAATCTGGGATCAATGAGGGGTGATTATAGATGCAACAATGCACGGCCCATATTGGTGCCAAATGTGAGATCCGTAACCAGCGTGGGGCGATTGATGACTGAATAACAACAACTGACAGACTTGTCACTGAGACGAGTCTTCCGTGCAACACTCAATTGATTACGTTACTTTACTCAGTAAATATATTTACATTATTATGTCACCAAGACATGCAATCAAAACAAATGTCAGTGAAATCAACAGTGGCTACGGGTAATTAGCAATCCCTGAGTAATCGTACCAAGATCTGTCAAAGCCTGACAGCTCACTTAATTCACGAAGAATTTACGTTAAAGCTCGGCGTCACTAAGACTGCTTGACTAACAGCGATCAGTCAATACGATTACTGATCACCACGTATTAAATCAATTGATAATCAATCACTTTAATGAATACAATGACGTATCAAGTACAAAACAATTAACACACGGATATCTCAAATGATATGGAACACGAAGTTACACTGACGTCTCAAGATACTGAACACAAGTTTAACTGAACACTGAGTATACTGATATCTCAAGTTAATGAACATGAAGTTAACTGACTTTAAGATACTGAACACAAAGTTACACTGACGTCTTGAGATTTATAGAACGCAAGTATACTGACGACACTGAGTCAACACAACATGGTAATGATAATATTGTACACACCAATAAGGGTCACTGAGACCAACAACAATACACTAAACCAAAGTACACCCGGTCACAGAGACCACATAACATAGTAAAACACAACACACCACACTGACACACTCACGTGTCAATAAATCAATAAACACAAAGTAAAATAATCTTACTTGGACTTACAGCATGTCCTCTGGAAATAAAGACAGAACGGCATAGACATGGGTTAACACACAGTGATGGTATATATTGAAACCACGCTAACCATGGTAGACACAGTAAAATACACACATCACAATGACAACTAAATGTGTAAAAACTGAATGTGTAAGTTGACAATCACACTGAAGATCTAGCTACAGTATTCACACAGAAAAGCTATAGCAAGTCTTTACCTATCATGCTTCCCTGGGGGAATCGAACTCGGTCCCATAGGGGAACTAGTGAGAGCGAACACCAGACGGCTAAATTAAATTCAACACAAGGAATTTGCACAACAACAGAAGATACAGAGAAAATAATGTTTGAGTACTCACGTTAATTTATACCGGTATGACACACCCATAAGCAATCAATCACACTAGCCCCAGCTGTTGATTGAAGCACGAGCCAAGGATGACGGAGTGAGGTGGAGGTTTGAGGTGGGACACTGCGCTAAGAGGCAGTCAGGCTGGACAGTGAGGCGGGGCTAGCCTCAAGGTGGCAAGATGAGGTGGCCGCGCGCTCATCACTAAAGGAGAGAATGGCTAAACTCCCACACCAATAAAATGGGAGAGTGCGCGCTCAGTACAGTATAAACACCAGTTTAAACACAAGCATGATATATTGCTGAAGGCTGAATGTAAGCATGCTGGCACAGATTATGTATCTATATATGTATGAATAGGGTGCCACGAGGGACGCCGGGAACACAATGGCGAGGACGGGAAATAATCTAAGTCCACATTTACAATATCGAAGATTTACACACGATCATCACTCAAACACACAGAATCGCTTCCTGATTCTTATTTCTCACAGTTACGGAGTAATGAAATGACAGATTGCTCTAGGTGAAGCCGATGATCTGTGATCACTTTGAAGCAGTCAAGTGGCACCTGCGGGTAGCACATGTAACGGCTATGACTTCATAATCTTCCTTTTCTTTACCACAAGTGGTGTTCCTTCGTAGCGGGATTCTGTGACTACAACGGGGAACAGCGTAGGGTCGATTTAGGCTGGCTGGAGGTTGATATAAATGGGAAAACCAAGGTCTTGGCCAGGACTTGATTTCCCACGTCGTGACAGCACAGCTCTTCAACACAGAATGTCGCCTAAGGCAGGAAATCTTGGGGCCGCAGCTCTCCTGGTGCCAGGAATTTGACCAATCAGGTTCGAGCATCAGCGGAGGCCTCGTGCAGCTACCAATTGGAGGAAAGCCGGCAGGAGACGCTGATGACATTACATCACCGGCAAAGGGGGAACCGTGGGTACTTGAAATGGTACCCCCTCACCTCCTCTCTCTCTCTCCCTGTTGCCAGGGGGCCAGAGTTACAGAATTCAGGGAAAACCTATAACTATTCACACAGAATACTTACGGCAACAAGAGTTACTTCTTTGGAATGCTGAAGGCATCCCCATTCCTTCTACTACCTAACAGATGTAAGCTAGCTGAGAAGTGGGCAAAAATCCAACTCCTCATATTGGTGTGAAACAGCAATGGCTACTATTGCATCTGGAATGTGTTAGTGTGAAGTAGTAATGGCTACTGTTGGGCCTGGTATGTGTTAGTGTGAAGCAGTAATGGTTACTGTTGGGCCTGGTATGTGTTAGTGTGAAGCAGTAATGGCTACTGTTGGGCCTGGTATGTGTTAGTGTGAAGCAGTAATGGCTACTGTTGGGCCTGGTATGTGTTAGTGTGAAGCAGTAATGGCTACTGTTGGGTGTGGTATGTGTTAGTGTGAAGCAGCAGTGGCTACTGTTGGGTGTGGTATGTGTTAGTGTGAAACAACAATGGCTACTGTTGGGCCTGGTATGTGTTAGTGTGAAACAATGGCAGCTTCACATTATAATTTCCTAATTGATTTGAAATCTTGCTACCAGGTACGTCAGGGACAATCAAGAGAGATCGCCTGTTGCTTTGGGATGAGCTGGAAGCACAGTGGCAAGAGCTGCTTACTCTGTGTGATGATCCTACACTCTTGGGTAATCAGTTACTAGAGATTGGTCAGCGGATGGGCTCATCGCACCCGGACCAAATGGAGAAAGGTCTCTACAGTTACTTTTTTCGTAATGTTCACTAATTGTTAGGAGATACAGTACAAGTCAATGGTTAGATATTAATTTTTCTTTTAACGTATGTTTTGATCATTCTGGTTTGTATATTTTCAGCTTAACCCTAGCTTTCTAGCCATAAACTTAAATCTCTTCATATTGCAGTGGACTTATGTTGGTTGAGGCTTGGTTTGTCTATGCTAGCCAGAGGCTTAGGGCCTGGGGAATATCTATGCAAAAAATAAGTAAATAAATAAATTAATGATCACACTCTTTGTCTGGTGGCAACCTTATTTCATTATCTCCAAGTCTCTAAGCAGATTGAGGCTACATTTCTCCTTCTTAACACTTTGGTGCACCCCGCTCGCCACCCCTCAACTGTGCGATATGGGACCCAGGGTGTCACGGGAGTGCGCGTAAAATCTGAAAAGTGTATACTCTCTTCAACTTTGTCACCTTAATTCTCGTCCTACGAGATTAAGTTTGGTATCATTGTGTTCGCAATAGAATTCTCTACAGCACTAAATGCATATAAACTGCAAAAGCTCGGCTAATTACCCGCAGCAAACAGAGAAAGTGCGAACGAGTTACCCAGGAGCGCGCAAATGCGATAAAATGTTTTCACTATTTTCACTCTGGTCACCTCAATTTTTATCCTAGGTCTTTCATTTTGGTCTCAATGGGTTCGCAATAGAATTCTCTAGAGGAACATTAGCATATCAAATAAAAAACCTGGTCACGCTCCAACCGCCGACGAGTTGAAGACGGGCCACGCGTTAGCCGCGAGTGAGTGCTCAGCCGCCTTCCACCTACACTCCCAATTCCCGCCCTTTTCAAGTCTTTCTTTCGCAATTTTCTTCTTGGAAGGGCCTTGTTCATGATCACTATCCATCGTGGAGTAAGCGTAGATAGTTTCTAAAGCCGCAGTAAGAAATATAGCCACGGAAAATAGGCGAAATGTTCACACGTTTGAGATGCGAGGGGAGGCGACATTGGTCACAACAGTGGAGCGAAAGCAATGGGCCCACGGCATGTGCCAAGCCGCCTGAGGGCCACGAGGCTCAACAAGGAAAATGGGAAGACATCGGCGCGCATTTTAAAACTAGTCCCAAAAAAATTGGATTAAAACCTGATTTTTGGAGATTATTTAAAGTGGATGACGCAATGCTGCGTCATCCCCGGAATTACCGCCAGTAAACGGATGACGCAATGCTACGTCATGCCCGGGCGAAAGTGTTAATTCTATTTGCATGGTTACCTTTACAACATTTCTGCTGCTTCACAGAGGTGCAAGTTACATCAGCTATAGATGTACCCCCAGGTGCGTGGTCTTTGAAAGTTCGTCACTCCCGAGGCATTTTTCTGTTCTGATGGGTATTTAGGAGGCAACAGATTTGATGAGGAAAGTGATATTTAATAATAATATACAGTAAAAGAAAGACTGTCAGGAAACCGTCTAGTTCATCAAGCACATATTGGAGAGCTAACAGGACTGCAAAAAGTTTGTGGTTGATCAACAGATAAGTAAGCCATCTATAGATAATAATACTCTTGACCTGATCTTCACAAATAGTGAAGAAGTAATCAGGGATATTATGATTACAAATACGTTGCGTTCTGGAATTATTTTCTTTGCCTCCCCCTCCTTTCCTTACAAGTGCATATCCAGGTTCCAGTGGATCCTGCAGATTTGTATCTCCTTGTCTTTTTCTGGCTGCAGTACGAGTGGATCTGCTTCAGCTCCTGCTTTAAGGCTGGGTCCTCGTTCACTGAGTTGTTTGTGCCTCGTTTGTGGTTGTTCTGGGTCTCCTCCCTGACTGGTGTTTAAAAGTCCAGATCTCCTCCTGGCTAACAGACATTACTCTGTCCCATTTGTTTTTGGCACATTTTCTGTGGGGAGCCTCTTCTGCTCCATGGAGCTATCAGGCTAATATGCAATTCATTAGACGAGGGCATTAGTCAAAGGAGTTCAGCCTACTGGGGACTACGAGCCAGAACCTGGCCCCCCCCCTCAGACCAGGCATAGGGAGCAATGGCCCTGGAACCCTCCCCTCCCCCCCCCCCATCATGGTTGGAGGGGTTTTCCTTATCTATGCTGGGGTTAAGCACCCAGAAAGGTGGGCATAACAAAACAGACCTCAAATGTTAAGAAAATTGCAACCGAAAACCAAACAGAGAGGCAGAACTCCCTCCAATCCCAATTAAACAAGCAAGCAAGCAAACGTCACACTCCACTGCTGTGCCGCTTGTCCGCGCAGCACCCCCAATCCCCCATGGGAGGGCGAGGGGAAGTCCTGGACCCCCACACTGGTGACCCAGCCATTTCAGTAATCATTTCACCTGATTACCATTATGGTGATCAGGTGGCTTCATTGATAGTGTCCGACCTGAGAGCTTCATTTAGGCGATAGTATGAAGTCTTTTGCCATTCTTTCTCCCATTTTCTCTCTCTTCGTAACTTGTCTTTTATTTCTGATCGGGTTATCTTGTCCTTTCTTTCTTTCTTGGCTTTTTCAGGACCGTCATTTGATGCCGAATACTGTCGCCTTATATTGTGCCTCTCTGGCGGAGCCGCTCTAGTTTGCGATCGGGGTGGATGTCACTTCTACTCTGTTTTGTAAGCTTTCTTGTGCTTTGTTTATTTGTGTACCTTGGCCTTGGTGGTCGGGGACACGCTTTGGGTTGATCTAGTTTTCCTTGTTTCCTGTTCCAGGGCTCGGGTCTTCCAGGGTGTCTGCAGGGTTATTAAGTCTAGCTAGCCTGTGGACTATCCTCGTCCTCATGACGTCCTCGCTGCTTTGGCTGCCGTCTTAGGCAACATGTTTTGGGCTGACATTCAGGCGTGGGGATTTTGGAGGTCGAACAGAGTCCTGGCCATCTGTTACCTGGTCAATATTCCTGGTCTTAGTTGTTCGTGTGTGGCTTTGGGTCACAGGTTGCAGTCAGTTGTCTTGACTTCAAATTGAGGAGTGAGTGGCGGCTGCCTCCCAGATAAGTCCCTCTGTTACTTGTCTTTGGGTTAGGTAGCTCGGCTCCCCACAGAAAACCAGCATTGAATGTAATGAAACACCATTTTCTGGGTGAACCCCAGAGGCTCGCTGGCACCTTCCATCCCTCTGGTTGGCATTTTTTGCATTATTTTGATGCTCAGCCTCTGAACTGGTGGTATGAGTAGCCAGCATGGGAAGGGAAGGGCTGTGCGGACAAGCGGTGCGGCAGTAGGATGTGACGTTTGCTTGTTTGCTTGCTTTTTGGGTTGGGGAGTTCTGCCTCTCTGTTCGGTCTTCGGTTACAATTTTTCTTACCATGTGGAGTCTGTTTTGTTATGCCTACCTTTCTGGGTGCTAACCCCGATCAATGACAGACATGAAATGCCCCAAAGTACAAGGGGGTTTTCATAGGCCATTGCTCCCTTTGCCTCTCTGAGGGGGGCCAGGTTCTGGCTCGTGGTCCCCAGAAGGCTGAACTCCAATTGACTGATGCCCCCCAACTAATATATCACACATCATCCTGATAGCTCCAGAGAGCCTCCAGGGTTCAACCAGAAAATGGCGTTTCATTACATTCAATGCTGTTTTTTTCTAATTTATCCATACATTTATTAATCTATAAATTATTTAAAAGATAAAATAATAATTCCTTTATATTTGCAGTACATAGCATGAGTGTTGAACTGGTGATCCGAGCTCATGACTGTTATACTGGAGCGTCCAACATGGAGGGAATCGGTACAGTGTTAAGGACAGCATTGTCTCTCACCACCTCACTCATACAACACTCACAGTGGTCACTTATGGTAAATTAATAATCATTTTAAATTATGTCATTTTTAATTGTATTAATGATTAGAGCATAGTTTTCTTTTAACAGATAAAAATAATAAAAGATGTACAATTAATCCTCACAATATAAATTAAATGGTAGTCATAGTGTCTGAGAAAGGCTACTCGGTTGCTCTCCCGAGTCATGACCATGGCTTCACTCGAGACATTGCCAGTATGGCAGGCCCTGCGCTAATTTAAACCCACACCATGAAATGTAACTTTTCAGATGGTTTTGTCCCATAGTCCAGGGGCAAGAGGCACAGTGGAGAGCATACGTCAGACTACCAATGAGAAAAACTGTTCACTATGATAACAAAAAACACAACAAACCACTCAGCACCTGTCTTCTTAGAATGATCACTGGAACCTCTGGAATAGATAATAATTCTAAAACAGTCTAACTATTAACTATTCACCTAGATCAACCACCACCAGGTGGCAGCACTAGCCAGTACAACCTGGTTGAGAGAGATAACTGTCCTCACTTTGTGCCTGGCATCCACCAGCGAAATATGCTGCTCTGTAGAGCTCGATACTCATGAACTTTGCATTATTCTGGACCCGTCTGTTCTCATTTGGCATATTCCTTTTCCCAAATTCCAGATGACCACCTTGTCCCAGGTTTGTCAGGTGGTTTTGAGTGGGGTTCATGGGTTTGCTACTCAGGTTGTGGTAGATGACAGCTTATTTGTCAACTCCTTGTTCCAAGGACTACCTCACTCATGTCATCCAGAAGGTTATCAGCCTAGCCATTCAGTGATTTATCCCCTGATTTGCAGAAGCTTGCTGCTGTGTCAGTTTTCTTTGTCGATATGTCCATGGCTAATATTCTGGGCCCCCCCAGGCTTCTGGCACTTTATTAGGGTATTGGCCTCTTTCTGCTTGGTAGGTGTTACTCATTTTTGTCTTCCTTAGCCAATGGATGAGTATTTATGACTATTGTGTTGGCTTCAGTATGATTATGTCCAATGTGTTTAACAGCAACTTCTGTGCTGTTAAATCTCGGTTGTAAACTTAATTAGTTTGTAGCTCTGCACTGTTTCTTTTTGGACATTTCTGCAGTGCTGACATTTCATGACACAGTGCTGCAGGTCCTGATAGTGCAGCTACTGTATTATGGTCATTGTACATCTTCTGCATTGGTCTGTGTTGAGACATCCTGGCCGACAGTCTGTCCTGTTTCCATCCATTTTCCAAGGAATAGACTGTCAATGCTGATTCCTTTCTCTGGCTTTGCCGGACATTCGGGTGGCAGAACATGAATCTCTTTGCGTTGGCATGGTCTTGCCGTCTGGCCCTTTATGTGGCACCGTTCCATGACTACGAGGCCTTTGCAGTCGACGCATTTTGGCTGGACTTGTCGAGACAGGGTGGGGGGGGGGGTCTCTCTTTGCCTCTCCCCAGGTCCTGCTATTGCTTGGAGTGCTGATGTGTTCTGGCTCCTTTATGGCCAGCCCAACCTTGATTTTGTTGCATTGCTTGCTCCTCTGCCTCTTTCAGAGAGTCCGGCAAGTGACATACATTGCTGGTTTGGCCATCTCTTCTGCTCTACATGTATGGAGTTTTTGATGCATATTTATCATCTGTATGGTGATCAGGAGACTAGTTAAATGGTGTCTCACCTGTGGTCTTCTTTTGCAGGTGAAGTTAAGTCTCTTGGGGATCTTTTTGCCGTTTTTCTATCGCTTCATCATTGCTCTTCGGTTTCCAAGTGGGTTGTTCTGTTCTTTCTTTCTTGGCTGTTTCTTGATTCACATCTTATGCCGAATACTGTTGCTTCATATTATGCGATGCTGGCGGAGCCACTCCAGCTTGCGTTCAGGGTTGATGCCTGTTTGGCCTCATTTTATACGCTTTCTCACACTGTTTCATATCCGGCCTGCTTATGTGCCACCTGAGCCAGCAGCCAGCATTGTCTCTTGACTGGGTACTTTCTTTTCTTCTTTCTGTCCCATTTACAGTGACCCCTTCAGTCTGGGACTGTATTTTTAAGGCTGTTATTTTTATTGATTTTCCTCCGGTTGTTGGGTGGGTGAGTTTCATTCTCTTCTCCGATGCCGGGGGTTTTGTGCTTTTGGCCCTGGTTATTACCTAAGTGCAATTAATGGTAGGCAAAGAATGAGTCAGGCTTCCAGAGGGTTTCTTTGGTTGGTTCAGCCAGTGGCGCATCATACGCTTTGTCTAGTGGCAGCTTTATGCCGCTACCTTCATGCCACCAGTTCTGCTTCGGTTGACTCATTTTGGGCTGATCCGGTTTCCCTGGTTTCCTGTTCCAGGGCTCGTATTTCTCAGGTCACCTGCAGTGTCATTAAGTCTAGCCAGCCTGCGGTCTACACTCATGCTGCCCATGATGTCTGGAAGTATACCACTCTGACAACTGTGTTTGTGAATGTTTTGGGATGATATTCGGGCATGGGGGTTTTGGTGGTTGAACAGGCTCTTGGCGGCCAGGTACCTTGTGTGGGATTTCCCAGCAGGTCTTTATTTATATTAAGATTACAGTAGTTATAATTGAATGGACGGTAAAGAGTGGACTGTATGATTGATTTATATACCTCTTGGGTGTTGCCACTTACACAACCTTGGGGGGTTGATTTAATATGGCTAAATCCTCCATATATTCTTATGTAATCATGGGATTAGTAAATCATGGTAATTAATAAATTTTTATAGAGTTAGTAGACTACAACTATCAATGAATAAGTTTAGAGGGCTTATCTATCGAGTAGGTTTCGAGTTTCCTGCCCAAAACGCTGCGCGTGCTAGTGGCTTTACAAGACTGTAATTACCATAATTGTATCCTCACATTCCTTATGTACATTCTTGTATATGCATAAATAAATAAATAAATAAATAGGTATGCGTATGAAATGTCAGGGGGAACTTCTCGAGAGTCAGTCAAAATTATAGCCTGGTTAGTTGTGTCGAGCCCAAGTGAAACCCATAAGTTGAAGCGGCTTCCTCCCGGCTGACTATCTGCACTCTGCAAAAAACATACAACGTAATTCCTGCAGTGCTAATATTTTCCCAGTTAATCTCAAGTGAATGGAATAACTTCCTGTTTGGGCCTAAACTTACTCTGGATGTATAAGATCTCCTGTGGCGTAATGGCCTGCTAATTCTAATACAGTACAGGTAAATATGGCCATAAATCCCAATAAATAACTGACCGGACACAATTTTCCTTGTCTTGTGAAGCTGGCAGCAAAGTCTGGGAGCCGTGGTATGTCGGATGACTCAAATATTGGATGATGCTAATTGGCTTGCTCCAGCAGGGATCAGATCGAGCTCGTGTTGTCGTGAGACTCTGTGCACAAGTGACGCATCCTCCTTCCTCGATCGTGGTGAACGTCCAGGAAATTAGCCACACTATTTAATTTATCTCGTTCACTAGCAAGACAGTATTGACGTCATTTTACACCCTAATATTATACTACATCAAAGTTCAGAGAACAATTTTACATTGTTCATAACACTGGATCGAAAGGTTTTTCATGATTTAAAGCACATTTAAGAAATGCTGAATACATGACTTTATTATTATTCTGCCTATGAATCAACATGTCACGGATGTGGAAATTTACCTTGAGACGGAAGTACACTTTAATTCTTGCCAAATTCAATTACTGTAATTTCAACTCTAAATAACAACTGTAAATGAAAGTAAATTGCAAACTGGTTTTAATAAGAATTAGATAAAGGTCTCATCACCGCGTGAGATGTGGTGGGTGACGCAATAGCCCACCATCAATACTAGGAAACTTTTGGCACTTCCTCACTAAAAATTAATATTGTTAGTAAACTTAATTTCCTAACACAACACATTTATCGTGCTGTGCTAGGGGTTAATGCAGTACTTTGTGTGTCAGAAATTTCCGACACTTGTGAACGTTCTTGGCCCTCAGCGATCCTGTGTTACCTTGGGACAAGTGTCGTGGCCGAGTGTCTTGTCCTCATTTTGATACTTACAGTGCTGCCTCCTTACTGGTAAGTGCCCTTTTCTTTTCATTCTCTGTGGGTTGTTACCTTCAGGAAGCCTCAAGAGGCTCCCCACAGAACACCAGTGTTGAATGGAATGAAATGCCAATTTCTGGGTGAACCCTGGAGACTCCCTGACACCGCCACTTCCCCAGGGAGTTGGTGTGTTCCAGCATCATAAGAAATGAGAGTGGAGCAGGCTGGCTGACCAATTCCGTCTCCCTCCTTTTTCCAAAGAGGGAGGGGAAGAAGTGGGCAAACAGGCTCGTGCTACTTTTGACAACATTTTGGTTATTTGTTTTCATTGTTGGAGGAGTTTTCTGCAGGAAGCCCCTTCAGTTCTCGAGCTATCCTGGCTGATGTGACCGTATTAGACCCTGGCATCAGTCCAGCGAATGGAGTTCTAGGCCTACCGGGGACCACAAGCCAGAATCTGGCCCCCTCAGAGAGGCACAAGGAGCAATGGTCTATAGAAACCCCTATGTGGTTGGAAGCATTTTATGTCTGCCATCGGCCGAGTCAAGCACCCAGAAAGGTAGGCACCTCAAAACAAACCCCCTATCTGGTAAAATATTGCTACTGAAAGCTGAACTGTTGGACAGAACTCCACAAACGATAAACGAACAAACGGGCATGACGTTACAACTGTCACCACGCCGCTGTCTACACAGCTCCCGCCTCTCCGGGAGGGAGAAGGGGGAGCCCCAAACCCCCGCACCGGCTATCCAACCCATCAGTTCTGTGGCTGATGTGAGACCTGGTAGTCGTGCGACTCCGACTCCAGACAGTACTCTATTCAGTGCTGTACCTTGTGGTGTGGTCCTGTCCTGTGGTGGTGTGCGAGCCAGAAGTAATTTCACCAGTACGCGGACTGCATGTGCCTAGGGTTACTCTCCCTAGGTGCCCCTGTAAGTACTGCCCCTTGTGGCTTGTGGTTCTCTTCCACAAGTTGCTTGGGGGCTACTTCTGCTGAGGTCTTTTAATGATCGGTAATTGCCTGCCCTTGGAGTCAGCTGTGGTGTTTCTTGCATCTCTGCCTCTGGGTAGGTGGTGGTTTCGTTATTGGTAAGGGTGCGAAGTATTGTGCAGCTGTTCTTCATCGGATATAGCGACCAGCTCTGTTCTACCTAGGTACATTGTACTCATATGGGGTTTTGCATTTTGTTTTTGTTTTTCTGCCTGATGGAGGGTCTGCCCTTAGTGTTGTTGCCACTTGTATATATTGTAGTCTTGGTGGTCCTCCACTAGGTTTCTATGTGTGTGTACACATCCCCGGGGTTCAGCTAGTAGTTGTTTGCTTGGTATTTTGGGGTGCCAGTTAACAGTACCTTGCCTGGGGCTTTCCTTAGCAGATGTCAAAGGGGCCCTGGAAAACCCCACTGGGGCTCAAGTGGTCTGATGGATGCATCCTCTGGGTCCCATCTCGCTTCGTGCGAGTTTGAAGGTTGCCCTGTCCCCTTGTCTCTGGGGTGACAATCAACTGTTTTACCTCTGTCATGCTGCCTGTTGCGTCGGGGACACATTCGACCCAGAGTCCTGTGTGTAATTACCTAAGTGTAATTACCTAAGTGTAGTTACAGGATGAGAGCTACGCTCGTGGTGTCCCGTCTTCCCAGCACTCTTTGTCATATAACGCTGTGCTGGGAAGATGGGACACCACGAGCGTAGCTCTCATCCTGTAACTACACTTAGGTAATTACTCACAGGACTCTGGGTCGAATGTGTCCCCGACCCAACAGGCAGCATGACGGAGTGGTGTTGCTTGCTTGTTCTCCAGATCAGCCAGTCCACTGATATTGATCTTAGAGTGCAGGCAGCTTCGGCATTGCATGCACGTTATAGGTTGCTGCAGTACGCTAGGTTGGTTGTTCACCCGGATGCCACGAGACTGCCCAGTTTTGGTTATAGGAACCCGGACTTGGAAGTGTTAGTCACTTCAACTTTGGTTTCATCCGCTCCCCTGGGTCCTTTCCCCTCCCCTCTTCCCCCCCTGCTTCCGGCTTCAAAGCGTCTGAGAGTTTTGGATTCTGGGCTGGGTTTAGTTGGTAGCGAGACTTGGGCAGTTTCGGGGGATGCCCCCTTCCGGTGTGACGATGGAAGCATTTGAGTCCGTTCTTCCGGCAGGTGCTTCTGGGTCTGACCAGTGGGCCCCCTTTCAGTTCAGCTTTTCCGGCGGCTTCTACCATTTCTTTTGAGGCAGAGGGGTTTGGAGGACGACTCGGGTCCTGATGTAGAGGTTCCCTGGGCTGGGGAGGGGTTGACTTGGGGGGCCTGGGGGGCTTTGGCCCCGTTTGGTCCCTCCTGGGTTTTGGTACCCTCTGAACGGGGCTTGTTTTTGCATGGAGTGGAGTTTTTTTATCCCCACTCCTTGCACGAGTTTGATATGACTTCGACCCCTCCCTGGGTTCTTCAGTTCCGGACAGGTCGTGCCAGGGCTTGGGGTTCCACCTGTCATGGTAGGATAGTGGTGCCAGTTTTGGAGCCAGCACAGCCTTCGGAACCAGTGACGAGTGGTCGATGCGGTGATCGCTCTGCTCGTAAGTCGGTTTCTCATAAAGGGCATCGGCCCCTTCGCGGTTCGTCCCATTGATGGGGCAATTGTGGGGGGGAGGGTTATGCTGTTTGCTCCTGTCTGGACCCTCGATTCATGGGAGTTTCAAGTAGTTTCTTGTGGCCTGCAGTAGCGTTGGGTGGTCCCTCCTCTTTCAGGGGGTTCGAGGCTGGCAGGGCAGGCTTCTTATCCTGTGTTCTGTCAGGTCATCTTGGAATAGATTCGCTTGGGCTTGGTTGAAACGACCTCGTCCCTCAGGTGGGTTTCCCGCCTGTTTCCAGTTCCAAACTGGGACTGCGCGGACCTGTCGTTCATGATGGATTTGTCTCGTCTGAATCCCTGGGTCCATTGCCCCTCCTTTCATATGACTACTCTGTCCCAGGCCTGTCTTCTATTGGAGCTGGGGGCTTGGATGGTGTCCCTGGACCTCCGGTATGCTCATTGGCACCTCCCAATTCATCCGGGGTTCAGGAACTGGCTCGGATTTGTTGTGGGGCGTCAGGGTTACCGCTTTTGTTGCTTTCCATTCTGCTTGAGTCTGGCACCATGAGTATTTACATGCCTTACCCAAGTCGTGGTGGCCCGTTTGTGTGCCTTAGGGGGTTCAGGTTCTCGCCTACCTCAATGACTATCTGGTGTGGGCTCCCAGCCAGTGCATGTATCTGCTCACCAGGGATTTGGTTCTTTCTCAGCTTGCCGGGTTCGGGTGCCTGGTGAACTGGAGGACATCCCATCTGGGTCCCTTTCAGGTTCAGTCTTGGCTTGGTCTTGTGTGGGACTCTCGGATCCCTTCCTTGTCTCTCCCTCCGGTGGCTCTGCTGCAGCTGCAGTCCAACCTTCGCATGTTTCTGGGGGCTCCTGGGTCACGAGGCAGTTGCTCGAGGGTTTGTGCAGGAGTCTGAACTTTGCTGTGATGGTCTACCTGCCAGGTCGGGTTTGGCTTCGTTGGCTGTTCTGGTTCCTTCGGGGACGTCCCTTCCATTTCTCTTGCGATCGCTGGGATCAGCCGCAAGGTGCCTTACGTTGCCTGCTGCATTGCCAGCTTCCTCTGAGAGTTTTTCAGGGTTCAGTGCCTTGGTGCCTACCTGAGCCTTGCTCGATGTATTCATGAACGCGTCGTCTCTTGGCTGGGGCTTTGTGACCAATGATCACCTGGCCGGCCAGGGACGGTGGGGTCCCGTTCTTCCGTCAGGCCCACAGAACAATGTGGGAGTTCGCAGCAGTGTGGCGGGCGCTTCAGAGGGTTCGGGTCACTCTTGGATCGATAATCCGGTTCCATTCGAACTGGTCCCCGGTGGTTCATTGTCTGAACTGTGGGGGTTTGATGTGGTCCTTGGCTCTTTGGGGTTGGTTCTTCCGTGTGACTCTTCTGCTGAGTTTTTGGGGTTTGGCTTTCCTGGTCGTTCACATTCAGGGAGTGTCCAACGTCCTGGTGGACGGCCTGTCTTGGTTCATTCCCATGTTCACAGAATGGACAGTCAATGCCAACTCCTTTAGTTGGCTCTACCGGATATACAGGCTCCCGGAGGTGAACCTCTTCGAGTTGGCATCGTCGAGGCATTTCCCAGTATATGTGGCACTCTTACCCGACTGTGAGGCCGTCAGGATCCATGCCTTCAGGCTGGACTGGTCGACATAGGATTTCCTGTACCTCTTTCCCTGCGGTTCTGCTGTCGCTCATGGTCTTAGATCGCTTGGAGACTTACCAAGGAAGAGTAGTCCTCTTGGCCCCTTGGTTTCAGGTGCGGCTTGCTTGGTGTCCGAACCTGGGGTCTTCCCGCAGCTCCGCCTCTTTCAGCAGATCGGGCCAGTCTGTTACATGGCTGGTTCGATCTTCTCCTTGAGTCTTTGCATTTGGTCTTTCTGACGCGGGTCTATCACCATTTGTATGGTGAGCAGGTGGCTTCATTGATGGTGTTTCACCTGCGTGTCTTGTCTTGGCAGCATTATGAAGTTTCTTGTCATTCCTCTCATTATTTCTTGTCCCTTCGTAAGGTTTCATCTGTTTCGGATTGGGTTATCTTGTCCTTTCTGTGTTGGTTGTTTCGGGACTCATCTTATGCCGAATACTATTGCCTCATATCGTGCGGCGCTGGCAGAGCTGCTGCAGCTTGCGTTCATGGTGGATGTTACTTTTGCCCCATTCCTCAAGCTGCTTCTTTGTTTCACCTCTGGCCTGCTCATGCGTCGCCTGAGCCGTCCTGGTTGTTGGACCAGGTGCCCTCTTTTCTATCTTCTTCTCAGTTTGTTGTGGCCCCCTTTGGTTCAAGATTGTTTTGTGAAGGCTCTTTTCCTGTTGGCATTGGTCACTGGGGATCGGGTTGAGGAGCGTCATGCTCTCCTCCGGTGTAGGGGTTTCTGCTCTTTTGGTGTTGGTGGTGGGTTTGTTCTTTTGCAGCCATCTCCTTTTATGGCGAAGAATAAGATCCTTACCTTGAGGTGTTTTCGGGGCTTAGCGTCCCCGCGGCCCGGTCATCAACCAGGTCTCCTTGGTCTCATTCCGAAACTCATTCTTGGTCTCGAAGAATGAGGTCTTTGGGTGGTTGATGCTTGGTTGATTTGGCTGGGGTGCATCATTTGTTATGTCCAGTTGCGGCTCTTCAGTGTTACCTGCATGCCAAGGACCCGGTGGCCAGGGCGTGCTTTGGGTTGACTCGGTTTTCCTTCTTCCCTGTTCCAGGGCTTGGGTCTCCCAGGTTGTCCACAGGGTTACTATTTGGTCCAGTCAGCCTGCAGCCTATCCTCGTGCCCATGACGTACGTAAGTTTGCTGCTTAGCTGCAGTCTTCGGTAACATGTCTTGGGCTGACATTTGGGCACGGGAATTTTAGAGGTCGAACAGGGTCCTGGCCGCTTGCTACTTTGTCAATGTTCCTGGCCCTAGTCGGGCATGTACTCACCTAGTTGTGTTTGTGGGGGTTGAGCTCTGGCTCTTTGGTCCCGCCTCTCAACCGTCAATCAACAGGTGTACAGATTCCTGAGCCTATCGGGCTCTGTCATATCTACACTTGAAACTGTGTATGGAGTCAGCCTCCACCACATCACCCCCTAATGCATTCCATTTGTCAACCACTCTGACACTAAAAAAGTTCTTTCTAATATCTTTGTGGCTCATTTGGGCACTCAGTTTCCACCTGTGTCCCCTTGTGCGTGTTCCCCTTGTGTTAAATAAGACTGTCTTTATCTACCCTATCAATCCCCTTCAGAATCTTGAATGTGGTGATCATGTCCCCCCTAACTCTTCTGTCTTCCAGCGAAGTGAGGTTTAATTCCCGTAGTCTCTCCTCGTAGCTCATACCTCTCAGCTCGGGTACTAGTCTGGTGGCAAACCTTTGAACCTTTTCCAGTTTAGTCTTATCCTTGACTAGATATGGACTCCATGCTGGGGCTGCATACTCCAGGATTGGCCTGACATATGTGGTATACAAAGTTCTGAATGATTCTTTACACAAGTTTCTGAATGCCGTTCGTATGTTGGCCAGCCTGGCATATGCCGCTGATGTTATCCGCTTGATATGTGCTGCAGGAGACAGGTCTGGCGTGATATCAACCCCCAAGTCTTTTTCCTTCTCTGACTCCTGAAGAATTTCCTCTCCCAGATGATACCTTGTATCTGGCCTCCTGCTCCCTACACCTATCTTCATTACATTACATTTGGTTGGGTTAAACTCTAACAACCATTTGTTCAACCATTCCTTCAGCTTGTCTAGGTCTTCTTGAAGCCTCAAACAGTCCTCTTCTGTTTTAATCCTTCTCATAATTTTAGCATCGTCCGCAAACATTGAGAGAAATGAATCGATACCCTCCGGGAGATCATTTGCATATATCAGAAACAAGATAGGACCGAGTACAGAGCCCTGTGGGACTCCACTGGTGACTTCACGCCAATCGGAGGTCTCACCCCTCACCGTAACTCTCTGCTTCCTATTGCTTAGATACTCCCTTATCCACTGGAGCACCTTACCAGCTACACCTGCCTGTCTCTCCAGCTTATGTACCAGCCTCTTATGCGGTACTGTGTCAAAGGCTTTCCGACAATCCAAGAAAATGCAGTCCGCCCAGCCCTCTCTTTCTTGCTTAATCTGTGTCACCTGATCGTAGAATTCTATCAAGCCTGTAAGGCAAGATTTACCCTCCCTGAATCCATGTGTCACACTGGGTTGGCGGTTGCAGCCAGTTGTCTCGACTTCGAGTTGAGGAGCGAGTGGCGATCGCCTGTATTGTTTTTATCTTTGGTTAAGTAGCTCCAGGGAGCTGAAAGGGCTTCCCCCAGAAAGCCAGCGTTGAATGTAATGACACACTATTTTCTGTGTGGGACCTGGAGGCTTCCCGGCAACCTTCCCTCCAACCGGTTGGCACTTTTCATGGGTTTTTGGCATCCAGCTTCAGAACTAATGGGTTGGATAGCTAGCGCAGGAGGGTCTGGGGCTGCTCCTTCCCCCTCCCGGGGAGGGGGGAGCTGTGCAGACAGCAGTGCAGTGACGGTTGTAACATCATGCTCATTTGTTCGTTTATCATTTGGGGACTTCTGTCCAACAGTTCGGCTTTCAGTGGCAATATTTTTAACCAGATAGGATTTGTTTTAGGGTGCCAACTTTGCGACTGATGGCACCTGGTAGTATGGCACTGAATCAGTGATAATAGCTTCAGGGATCCTCCGGGGCTTGCCCAGAAACTGGCGTTTCATTATATTCAACACTGGTTTTTGTATTTTTAAAAACAATTGTTACATGTTTACACTTTTCCAGGTGCGCCTTCTGATAGGGGTGGGACGATATATTGAGATGTCGTATATCATTGATGCTCTCAGAGAAAATGATCAATTTGAGCATTTACTGGGTCGTGATTCTGACCCTAGAGGAAAGGAAACAGGATTGGACCGAGCCCTTGTGCATTACCTGCATTCCAGACACCCTCTAGATAAAGATACACTCAAGCTTGTTGCACTTCATTTCCTTCTTTATTCTGAGGTATGATTTTGCTTTAAAAACAACACACACACACATTGGTTAAGTAGATGAGAATGTAGATGATTTTACTTAGTTGAACCCCAGATTCACGATTCAACTGGACTGCATAGTGCAAGACAGTTACAATGATGATGATTTGTCCACACAATATAATATATCCAGTGTATATTTTATTTTGTATAAATAAATATTTTTGTTATTTTTTACACATCACTAGTTGACATTTACTATGCAGTTTGCAAGCTAAGATGACACATTTTTTCTACAGTTATACTAATACTGTACAGATAATAATTATTTGTATTATTTAATATCATTAATAATAATAATAATAATAATAATAATAATGTGTATCAATAATGTGTAATACATGTAATGTTAGAATTCTATTGATATAATAATATATACATTTTTACAAAGAAAAACTTGCATGTGATGTAGGGGTAACATTCATGAACTTAGCAAGTTTTTTCTTACCTGAGAGTCCCTCGATTATTTTTCTTAGCTGGACCCATAAGATCAGAACGAGGATGGACATGCTTATCTCTGAGCTGAAACTTGTATATTTCAGGTTGCTGAAATGTGGGTTGAAGATGCTGAGAAAGCTGTAGAGCAAGTATTGGAGGCCACTGTTGATTTAGGGGTCTCATGCACTGCCGCCATCACTCTTAGGTCTGTTGTCTCTTGTTTTACCACCAGCTGTGGTTGGAAATTCATATGCATGACTTCTATCATGTGAGCTTCACATATCCTAAACTATGACTCCATACAGCATTATTAAGGAATTTGTGAGTGTAGCTCTAGATCCATAACAGACAAAGAGAGTACCCACATTCAGTAGGGCTCCACTGGTGATCGAGGCCAACTGCTCCGCTACCGTTTCAAAACAGAAGTTTGTGCAGTTATGCTAACCCATACAATTATATTTTTTATATATAAATACAGTGGTACCTCCATTTACGAATTTAATCCGTTCCCAGAGACAGTTCGTAACCCAAAAATTCATGAATCAAAGCGAATTTCCCCTATAAGAAATAATGTAAATAGAATTAATCCGTTCCACACTCCCAAAAATATTAACTTCAAAGTAAATTTTATATCTAATTCATCAAATCTTTAGTACTAAAGTATGTACAAGTTATTGCTTACCTATATTGATTGACCCTTGTTGGTGTATACCACTTATACCTGCATACCACTAAGCCCTGCTTGTGGCTCACTGTTTTTTCTCAGTAAAAATCTATCCATAGAGGATTGCTTTTCCCTATGTTGTAACACTCGGCTGTAGTGAGGCATCACAGTGTCATTAAAAAGGTTAATGCAACGGCCTACTTCAGCTTGCTTTGGGCGAGTCGTTTCAACAAAAGTTTGCATTTCTTCCCACAGTCTATACCACTTCCTAATTGTTGAGGAAGGGACATTCTGTACTGCCTCCTCCTCCCCTGAAGACATTTCCTCAGCTGCCTCTTGTTGCTGCTCATTGTGAAGGGCTAGGAATTTTTCGGTGATCAGTTCTCGGCTGTGTTCCTCCGCCAACTCACAACATATAATACTCACAACACTATGAATGCCACTTCTTTTTCTAAATTTCTTAAACCATCCCCTGCTCGCCTTAAACTCTTTTGTATCTGCATCACTCGTTCCAGGGGTTTTCTTTAAAAGGTCATCATGCAATTGCCTTGCTTTCTTACAAATGATAGCCTCTGAAATGCTATCACCTCCTAACTCCTTGTTGTGTATCCAAACTAATAACATCTTTTCAACATCCTCAAGTGTTTGTGTTCTTTGTTTCGTGATTATTGATGTCTTTTGCCACTTTAGCACTCGTAATGTCCTTTTTCTTAGCAATTACAGTGCATATCATTGACATAGATTTGTTGTACTGCCTAGCTAGTTTAACAACTCGTATACCGTTTTCATGTTTGCGAATGATCTCTTGTTTTTCCTCTATGGTCATCCTCACATGTGTTTTCTTGGATTGAACCTAACCACTGGCTTTCTTGTGACCCATGGCGAGATATATAATAACTGATATGTTCAAAACCCCAAAATCCGAAAAATATTGAAATTCTTTACAAGGGGTTAAAGCGCGATTGTCACTAGGCAAGAGGCACTGGTAAACTGAGGCGCGGTCGCTGTGCCACCATGTGCTAGGTCAGCCATACGCGTATCAACAAACTTCGTTTCTTGAGGCAAAGTTCGTAACCCAATTCGGATTTTACAAAAAAATTGGGCTCGTAACCCGAAAAGTTCGTAAAGAGGGGCATTCGTAAGCCTAGGTGTCATTGTACTATATTTGATTAAAAAATACCCAGTTTCATTAATATAAAGTTTCATTTTTGCTCACAAGTGGGTAAATAAATTACAGAATCAGGCTTTTTGAGAAATTAAATGGTATTTTGTGAACAAGATACTCAGATGCTCCCTAAGTCAGAATCACTAAATGTCCAGTTGAAGAGGATAAAGAAAAAGTACACTACCTGTGCAGTTGAGAGGCGGGCCGAAAGAGCAGAGCTCTTTCTGCACGAGCACATGCAAATTTCTCTAACATCAAAACTGCCTTCAGGAACCTGTGTAAGGAATCATTCAGAACCTTGTATACCACATATGTAAGACCAGTCCTGGAGTATGCGACCCCAGCATGTAGCCTGTACCTTGTCAAGCACAAGATGAAGCTGGAAAAAGTTCAGAGGTATGCCACTAGGCTAGTCCCAGAACTAAAAGGCATGAGTTACGAGGAAAGGCTGCATGAAATGCACCTCATGACACTGGAAGACAGAAGAGTAAGGGGAGACATGATCACTACCTACAAAATTCTCAGAGGAATTGACAGGCTAGATAAAGATAAACTGTTTAACACGGGTGGTACGCGAACAAGGGGACACAGGTGGAAACTGAGTACCCAAATGAGCCACAGGGACGTTAGAAAGAACTTTTTCAGTTGTTACATAGTTGTTACATTCTTGTACAGCCACTAGTACGTGTAGCGTTTCGGGCAAGTCCTTAATCCTAAGGGTCCCTGGAATACGATTCCCTGCCACGAAGAATCGTTTTTTCATCCAAGTACACATTTTACTGTTGTGTTAAACAGAGGCTACAGTTAAGGAATTGCGCCCAGTAAATCCTCCCCGGCCAGGATACGAACCCATGACTTAGCGCTCGCGGAACGCCAGGCGAGTGTCTTACCACTACACCACGGAGACTGCCTCTCCGTGGGCAGTCAGAGTAGTTAGCAGATGGATCAGAGTAGTAGGCAGATGGATCTATTCCAGTAGTTATCCATACACAGTTTCAAATGTAGGTAAGATAGAGCCCAGTAGGCTCAGGAATCTGTAAACCAGTTGATTGACAGCTGAGAAGCGGAACCAAAGAGCCAGAGCTCAACCCCTTGCAATCACAACTAGGTGAGTAAATATATACATACATAACATTCATGCATATATACATATATATATACTGTACATGTATATACATATATATATACTGTACATGTATATACATATATATATACTGTACATGTATATACATATATATATACTGTACATGTACATACATATATATATACTGTACATGTATATACATATATATATATACTGTACATGTATATACATATATATATACTGTACATGTATATACATATATATATACTGTACATGTATATACATATATATACTGTACATGTATATACTGTACATATATATATACTGTACATGTATATACATATATATACACATGTGTAAATCATGAAAATTAACACGTGATGAAAAATGTGACAGTGTCAGACCACAGAGGAAGAATTGAAACAGGAATTTCCTTAAGTACTTTCGTATATTAATACATCTTCAGAAGGAATGAAGATTCTTTCTGAAGATGTATTAATATACGAAAGTACTTAAGGAAATTCCTGTTTCAATTCTTCCTCTGTGGTCTGACACTGTCACATATATATACATATATATATACAAAAAGGTACAATAGGTTTTGCACATTCTGGTGATTAATTAGTACATTCCTGCAAAGCCACTAACACTTGTAGTGTTTCATTTACTTAGAAAAACACTTGAGGTATCATACCATTGGGATTTGTTTGATTTAATTTACTGTTGATTTTATTTGTTCCTCATCCAGGTCTGGTCCTGCTAAGGTTTATGTACAGGAAGAAACATCAAGAAAACACTCTTTAGTTAAAGGTAAGAAACTTTTTTTTTCTGGGCTTTTGCATTCAGCTGCCCCCCTAAGGGAAAATCTGCTATGTTGTCTGCACAAGAATCGTGGACAATCAATCAGGTGACAATTTGGGCACTGGTGCCTGGAGAACTTTCAGCGTGCTTTTGGGTCAATAGATAGGTTCAATCCGGCCCAGAATGACTTGACAGAAACCATGTAAGAATTGACTTTATGAAAACTTGTGATTGTCAAAATAATGCCTCCACCTAATACTTCACTCTCTGCTTGGAAATCTGATGACATAAACCAAGCTGTCACCAGATGGCATGTCACTACAATACAGTCCACAGTCCCCTACTCTTCATATTCTTCCTTGTGAAGAGTATGAAGACTTTTATCTTCAAAACATTTTGCTAGGTGTAGCTGGCAGGCAATGCTAAAAATCATCATGGGGTCAGAATGTGACCCTCTTGAATTCTGGTGACCCTGACCAGTTTGTTTGTTTTCCATTCCATAGACCATCCCTCCTGTAAAGTTGGGTGAAGCTAACACCCAAACATCTGGCCTCCAACCCTGGACAGACACATACACACACACACACACACATTCTCTCGTGTAGAGGTGCAAAAAATAATGGCAATTGAAATTTTGGGTTTAGGGGGAAGCTTTGTTTCTTGTTAACAAGCATATTTAGAACACACTACATACATACAAACAGGAGGCAATTGATGTTATTGTTCTTAAGTGTCAAGACAAATATGAACTGTAACAGGTTCATTGAATGAACATAAAAGTATTAGGACTAACAATGCAGTGTTATGGGTTGAACAACATGACCAGATTCGGGTCCATGTCTCTGGTAGGTGTTTGTGATTCACTAGAGCCTGGTCTGATGCTTAAGGTTTGGAAGGTTCCGCTTAGACCCACCAAGGGGCCCACCATAAAAAAAAAAGTCTCTCAATACATTTAACACTGAATTTTTTTTTTTATTTTTTTTTTTCATACAGGGCTGGAAATCTCACACTGTATTTCTGGCAAATCTTAAAACTAACAGCTGGCCAAGTCTTAAAATGAACATATATATTTTTTTTATTATTTAATAAAGTTGAGCTTTCATGAGAATTACTAATATATAGAAAAGTTGCTGAGAATCTTAAGTGTTTAATAGAGTGGAGTATGAGTTTGAGTTCATCATTAACTGTGATTTATATAGGTAAATTTTACTTTTTTATTTGACAGGAACTCAAAGCTCAGTTGCTGGTTTCCAAGGTACTGATGAGTTTGAGCCAGAGTATTTGTATAATGCAAACACAGAGCTGCTTACCCAGGCAATGCATAGCTATGCACATGCTGCTCAATATTATATGCAGGTTAGTAAATACAAAAGACAGAAATAATCTTTGGTGAAGCTTCAATGTTTATGCTATAGTACTGTACATGTATATCCATGTATCATTGTGTTCAATATGCTTGACATTATTTATTACTAACTGTTTATAGTAAACATGATAAACTTTTTATACTGTTATAACGGTACAGAATTGTAAGGAATGGGTACGAGAGCTTGAAATAGTTGAAGGTTTGTGTAAGGATAGAGAATCTTGGAGAGGGTGGGGGGGGGGGTATACTGTAGTACCAATTTATATCCAATTACAAAAGTGGCCACACAATTACACTGGTCATTAGAACTAGCACATCTATAGTACATGAAGAACAAAACAGAATAGAAATAAAGCTTTCAGTAGCAATATCTTAACCAGAATAGGGATTTGTTCTGGGTGCCTGACCCGGTCGATGGCAGACATAGAATGCTTCCAACCACACGGGGGTTTCTATAGGCCATTGCTCCTTGTGTTTATGAGGGGGCCAGAGACACAAGAAGTTTTGGCTCGTGGTCCCCGGTAGGCCTAGAACTCCATGTGCATTGACTGATGCCAGAGTCTAATATATTTATATCAGCCCAGTTAGCTCTGGGGGAAGTCTCCTGGTCTCACCCAGAAAATGGCATTTCATTACATTCAATGCTGGTTATTTTTGCATGGTAGCAAGTTGGCCTCTCTGTGATAGTTTGAGTTAGATTGACCACTCTGTTCCCTAAGCATGTGCACAGAGTGGTCATGGTAGGTTATCAGGTCATTAGAGCCTGACAGGCATGAAGTGTGTGTGTGGACCTATATAAGTCCTTGGCTGAAAGATGCAACCTAGAGTCTTGCTGAGAAAAGTGTGTGTCATTTCACTCAACACCCTATTTTGATGTGTGTATGTTCAGAGATACTGTACTAGGATAGGTGATTGAGCATACCTATCTTGATCACCCATTCTAATATAATTTAACCACATCTACTTTTTATTAATGCACCAGGACCAACAACTGGCTACAGCTGTCGAGTACAGTCGTCAAGCTGAGCTTGTGGCCTTACAGATTGCATATGCTAGAAGAAGCACTTCAAGTTCCTCTCTGAGGCTCCTCAGGCTGACTCCTGTAGCAGTCAAATATATCACTACAAACCTTTTAAGGTTAGCTTTAAATACCAATAAAGTTTCATTAACAGCTGGCCTTGACAGCTAGCCATTATGGTTTTGTCCTGGTAATTTGAGTTATTACAACTTTCAGTTGACATGACAATCAGGACACTAATTCTGCTCAATGTTTTGGTTACTAATCATTTTTTAGCACATTCATTTTATTACCATGTATTTAGTACTTTGCATAATTTTGAGGTGGTGATACACCTTATTAACAGATTTAGTATTTTATTGTTAGTTTTTATGCAATGGTGTTTATTTCATGATATATTTATAATAATAGTATTTCCTACTTAACCAGTTTTCATAGTAGATAGCAGCACTGATGGCTCCATACATGCTCATCACTTTTCGAAGTCCTTCTTTATTAATTATATCATATACTGTTCCTAGGTCCATAAATGTCATGCACATTTTGCATTCTTTTTCAAGTGCATTGTCCATGAGCTGTCTCAAGGCAAATACCATAACTACATATGCTCTTACACTACACACTCCCACTTGACTCGCTATCCCGCGCTTTCTGCAAACTTATCCGTACCATTTCTTTTTCTCCACATTTAATCACTTCCTGCATATACAGCATCTTATCAATACCTCCATCTTCCTAGATTGTCTCACTGATGTATTCATCTCTTCCAGATGCTGTATATCTGCTTTCATGCTCTTCTCATACCATCATCACCACCTTTTATTATAATACTATTCTCTCCACCTTCTTATCATAATCACTTCACCATATGGCATTCTACCATGTCTGTCTCAACATTCCCAAGTACCTTTCCACTAGTCTCCCTGCTGCATTTCCCTATTTCTTTCTATATCTGCTTTTTGTTTTAGAAATTGTTTTAATTTTTATCCCTATATGCATTCTAATTTGCTTTCATTTATTTTATTTATCATTCACATACCTTTTACTCTCATCATATTACTTTTTCTTTCTACTTTGTTCACTTTGCATCTATAAAATCTATTTTTCTTTTTTTATGAACTGTTCTCTGCATTTCCTCATCCCATTAAGCAGTTGCTCTCATTATTCTACCAGTTTATGCAACACCACACATTCTTAAGCAAACATTTCTTGTATACATCCCACCTGACACTAATGTTCATTTGTTCATAATATTTTTCCTCAATTTCACTATCGACTCCTTCTTTTGTATTTATCTACAAGTTCTGTCTCCCTCAGCTTCTCAACTTTTAATGTTTTACTTCTGGGAAAACTTTTCTGGATTCTCACTCAAACCGAAAGGATTCCTCACCAATATCTCAGGAATCATAATAGATGTCCCTAGGCAAGGCCAATTAGCTCTTATCAGAAGCAGAGGCTGGGAGGAAGTTTGAGTAGATGCCAGCAGAACAAACTAAACCCATTTCCCAGTAGGGGGAAACAGGGAAAGTTCCAGATTGAGCACACAAGTCTGCTTCACAACGCAGGGCTCCCCAAGCCTCTCACGGGCCACTCAGTGAAGCTAATTTATTTATTTATTTATTTTTTGTTTTTTTTTAGATATATACAAGAATTGTTACAGTCTTGTACAGCCACTAGTACGCGTAGAGTTTCAGGCAGGTCCCTGGAAAACGATCCCCACCGCGAAGAATGTTACAATCGTTTTTCGTTTTCTGAGTTACCTGTTGGGTTATAACTCTCATAAACGATAAGAGGCTCACCTCCCACAGCATAAGCCATAGATGAAGACTGCAAAAGCTTGTATTATAAGGCACATACATGGAGAGGTAGAAGAAGCCTGATTGGCCACCACCCAGGAGGATGGCTCAGTCAACACAGGTGTCCAGTGACAACACATGCTGCCTACACATGGATGAAAAACCCTCGAGCCAAGCATGCAAAGTTGATTAGTGACCCTTATGGTCCCCTCTTATAGTGGTCCTGGTGTTTGAAAGACCTGTGCAAGTCCAGAGGCCTGGTAGTTTTGAGGCCATCTCCTTGATACCTGAGTCAATGCACTGGGAGGTTACCGAGGCTTCCCAGGAAATGTAATGGCTAAAATAGAAACGGTGGAGACATTACTAAATGGCTCCGAAACCTAAAAGAAAGAGAACTATGAGGAAAGGCTGAAGGCACTAAATACTGTATATCAGAACTGGTAGAAGAAAAATGGGTGGTTTGAATATTACGTACAAATTTGAGAGGTATTGACCAAATTTATAAGGAGCATATTTTTAATACCTGCAACCTAAACAACATAGATATACATTCAAATTGCAAAAACAAGGATACAGAAAAACTCGAGTTAATTCTGTCTTGAAAACAGTGGTAGATGAGTTAAATAAATTAAATGAGAAGGTAGTATAAGCCAAGACCATTGGAAGCTTCCAGACTCTTAAAACAAAGATTTTAGGGATGACAGAACACTATGAGTTTAGCTCTCATCCAGTAACTACACTTGGCTAGTTAGACACTTATCTCACTCAACATAAGCCCAACCACTCGGGCTAGACGGAAGAGCGACGGTCTCGCTTCATGCAGGTCGACGTTCAATCTCCGACCGTCCAAGTGGTTGGGCACCATTCCCTCCCCCCATCCCATCCTAAATCCTTATCCTCATCCCTTCCAAGTGCTATATACTATAGTCGTAATGACTTGGCACTTTCTCCTCATAGTTCTTAACTCGACATAATAGTTGACACAATACCCAAGAACAATACCAATGCTGAATTAATGTTATCAACATTTGGAACTTTTGTTCAGCATGGAACCGATGCCACTCATGGATATTGTGCCCACTGGCATTATCTTCATACACAACAACACTCCCGTATTTATATGCTTCATGCTCGTACTTATTCACAAATCAAAATCTTGTATTATACTATGCCTTCACTTGCCCCATACACATTTGTCTGCAGCAATATAACTCTCACAGAATACTTATTAACACCTATTGGTAGTCCATCTTCTCCCCGTGTTCTGAACTGTAAATGTTCTGGGCTCCCTGAGCTACTCTTGGGCAATTTAGCAATGCTAAAAATGTTTACAATCATTTTATGTTTTCTAACATAAAATTGTTGGGTTGTAACCATAAATTTTGAGTCAAAATGTTTGCAAATGGATTCTCTAGGGAATAGATGAAAATTAAAAGTGTCTTTATAGTATATTATGCACAATAACTATGAATATTTATGAATAACAATCAGATAATACATTTTAGTCATCGAAAAGTTTACTATCGGAGAACAGATGACACATTTCAGTCACCAGAAAGTTTACTAATTGGAGAACAGATGAGACATTTTATCATCTTCAGAATGCAAGTGTTATTAACAGCCTTTCACTCTTTCCATACTAACCTTCTGTAGCTTAGGTAAGTAATTATCACAAGCTATATAACCAGGATGGCTATGTAGCACTGTCTGCAGTGCAAAATATTAAACTAGCATCGTATCAAACTTTCAGCAATTTTTAAATTTTATATTAATGCAGATGCTGCTGCTATAAAACTCAATGACATTCTCATATTCTCACTTGGCAACTTCATTCAGCCTTCTTATCAAGTCTTATGCATCTTAGATGCTTCATGCTCTTCTTGACACCTCACAAGTGCATCCCTACTGACAAACTTTTTGTACACGTGTCTACAGGATCGTGGCTCTCATTTTCTCGTTCATGAAAACATCCTTTCGTGCATTCATCCATATAAACCTCTCACAGTAAAGTACTTGTCTATACTGACTGTTACACATCCATATACAGTATTCTGAAACACTCTTAATGTCGTGAGAAAAACATTCCTTAACATTGTGTTACCTGTACTGTAACAAATCTCACTAGTGTTTACATACTGCAGGGTGACTGAAGCTCAGCTGGTGGGACGTGCCTATAGCTCCCCTGTGGATTGGAGTGTAGCGCTCTACCAGCAATATGTCAATAATGGTGATGAATCTTACCTTACTGAATATCTGGCCACATTTAAGCTCTCCCCTGAAGTTATGCTTGATGTGGTGAAGAAGTAAGTACAGTAATGTAAAGTCAGTTTATTTTTACAGTATTAAGTTTACAAAGTTTTCCTACTCTTTCACACTAGGGAAAATAATATACAGGAACATTTCATCTCTAATCTGTAGCACTGATGCATTTGTTAACTTGAGAAACTCAGCCTTATTAGCAAGCATTGATACTTTAGTCCCCTCCAGACATTCCTGTTACCGTCAGGGATTAAAAGCTAATTGAGAACAGATGAAATATTCTCCAAAGAATTCCATACCTAACTTGGCTCCGAGTCATCACAGCCTGGCACTGGGAAGGAATAATTTAGGAAAGCAATGAAGGTTTCCATGAGAGGTATATACATGTTCAAGTGAAAATGTAAGCAAAACACATGGCAATAGAAAAACAATTTTTGGGGAAAAAAAAGGACTTGAAGAGAATTCATAATACTTTACCTTACAGTAATACTGGATTGTAAAGACTACAAAGTTTACTGGGCGGGAGTCCTCCAATGGCTTCCTGAAGCTATCTGACTGAGATTGATCTATTGTAATGGGTCACGTCTTGGCAGGAGTTGGGTTTGGCCTGCCGGGGACCTGAGCCAGAGCCTGGCTTTATTCACAGTGGTGCAGGCAGTGAGTGACATTCCATCACCCCACTGGGAAAAGCATCCAGAAAGTCAGCCAAGCTTTACAGACAACTGCAAGCTTCACAGAAAACAAAACCTTGAAACCAAACAACTCTACAAACAATTCAAGATGTAACAATAGATTCACTCAAAACTAACTTGAACACATTAATACCAATAGGTAGCATCAGGCAGCCATGCCCTGACCCACAGCTGGCTGCCTGATCTGTTCTGTTGCTGTTGTGGTGGTTACTAATACCTTTAGTGCTCCACATCCATCAGCTCATGGTGAGCCTCTCTGCTTTAAGCCAAGTTCTGCCCATCCTTGCACTTCATCATGTGGGAGCTGTTTGCTTCCACACAACATTTTGGTGAATTTAATTTAACTATTTGAATAGTAAATGGAATTTACTTAACCCCTAACTGTCCACCCCTAAATTAGGTCGCTTTCCATGATGTGCACAAAAAATCTTAAAATCTTTTTCCTTTCTATGTCGTAAAACATTGGTTTCTGATATCGGGAAAATACAGTTCAACAAAAATATAATTTTAATTTGGCTATAGTGAGGTGAAAAAATATTGATGACCTCATATTCTGATAAATTATTTCCAAGTCAATTGTTTATGATGGATTTCTCATCACTAATGTCTTCCTGGCTCATTAAAGTAGTTGAAATTTTGCATGTCATCAGTGGCTCCCAGCACGTGCAGTCAGTCAGTGGATGGTGATGCTCCTGACATGGTGCCTATAGTTTTACTATTTTACTATGGCCCAGGATGGAAACAAGGTTTTCCGGATTTTTTATCCAAAATGGCAAACATTTGACAGAGGTCTCTAGTGTTGAGTGATGTCCACATAGAATATCTAAGACTTGAATATTACAAACCACATCTAGTCTTCCACAGGCAAATGGCATAGCAGCCCCTATCACTTGATGGTGATGGGAGCAGTTTAAGGGTTAAGACAAAGTAGCCAAAACAAAGGCAAGTAAACATTAAATGGCATCAGTGTGGGGACTTGCATATATGAAGAGCTTTGATAGCAACAACATATGATGTGGGAACTCTAGAAGTTCCCAGGTCAGTAATTCCTCTCTGCTTCACAAGATGATTGAAATACTGTACAGAAACTTGGCATTTCCAGTTTTTTGCCACTGTCATCAATGTTCTTTTCCAGATTGGAGCACGATGGCATCACTAAAGACCGTCGGGCAAGAGTTGCCTCCATGCTGTCCCACGTTGAAGAATCTGATATAGTTTATCGAGTAGCTAGTCAACTGGGTCTTAAGGACACGATAGATAAGTGCTTGGCCTCGGCATGTGCACCATACCTTAAAGATAATATCTTTGTTAAGGGATGTACTTCAGGTGATTGAAAAGAATAGTAAACAAGCCCCTTACAATATGGGGAAATACAATTAGAGCAATACACTGTGTGTGTTGGATAATACAGTACTAGAATGATTTATCTGCTTCACACACATGCCTTTCATAATGGTACAATAAATTTGTCATGTCTTACATTGCTTTGATATAAGTAATGAAGAAGTACTGTACATAGTACTTCATGATAATGTACCTATTAACCAAAATAGGTAATGAATATGAAAACAAAAAATATATAGCAACCTTTCCAAAGATTATTTTATCTGATTAAAACAGACCTCGTAGGCAGGTATGCAGCTTCCTTTTGAACTTTTCATCATATAGTACTATAAGGTATTTAGAATTTGCTAGTTTTTCCTGTAAGGGTAGTCAATATTCTTCTAGCATCCATAAGCATTAGGATTATAGTGCCTTATTAAAGCCTATTGTAATGAGGGTGTGAAACAATAATAATTGGAAATGTGGCTTTATATTCTTGGAAATGAATTATTCAAAGAATGTTTGTGCCATATTGCTTCAAAATTAAATTACATTTTATGCACATTTTACAGACTGAGTATGTATGTGATTTTAGTAGTTTGAGTATCTAAGAACAGTACTGTACAATATACTAATTATAGCAGGATCCTGATTGTATACATAGATGATATACCAAAGATCTTGTGAAGGATCAAATTGCATAAAATAATGTTAAGAACATTACATTCCTGATCAATAAATTTTGGTACATAAAATCAAAATACAGTGCACAGTACTATAATGTCTGTAGCATAAAATTAAGTAATGTATGAATGCTTGTACACACTAAAACACATTAATTAGTATGGTTGAAAAATATAATGTGAGGCTGCCACAGTTTATGCACTGGTACCCCAGGACAGTGCTATCTCACTGGGAGCACAAACCAATCTTGCCCCCACAAGGAGGCGGCAGAAACAAATGGCAAACAAAACTCAAGAACTATACTATTATATCCTATGCCATATTCCGCAATAGGTACACTGAGAGAGAACTCGATCAACATCAAATGACCAAGACTTTTCAAC
The DNA here is from genome assembly GCF_040958095.1 of Procambarus clarkii. Classification (NCBI taxonomy): domain Eukaryota; kingdom Metazoa; phylum Arthropoda; class Malacostraca; order Decapoda; family Cambaridae; genus Procambarus; species Procambarus clarkii. The sequence goes on from NC_091201.1 coordinate 2,378,688, forward strand.
ATGTTTCCCTTACACATATGGGGCATAACTGACCGACCTCTAGCAGTGTTCAAAAGTGGACTCAATAAGGACCTTCACGGGATACCTGATCAACCAGGCTGTGACTCATATATCAGGCTGTGAGCAGCCACATCGAACAGCCTGATTGATCAGACCAGCAAACCTGGAAGCCTGGTCAGAGACCGGGCCACGGGAACATTGAACCTCAGAATCAACAAGTAGTTTAACTTTTATTTCGGTATTAATTTTGAGCCATGTTTTGGCTTGTTTAGTGGAGTTTTCCTGTGTATACTGACTTATGACGCCTTCAGTTCTCTTGCCTCTGCGGGCAGGATTTTGATCTTTGCTTTCAGTACATGATGATATCGAGATACTGGCAAGATTGTATTGGCTCTGGAATACTAATGCATAAGTTTCAGAGAGTCACTGAGGGGCCCCCAAATAGGGTGGAAACGAGTGAAAACTTTCTAATATTTTTAGGGCACCTTGGTTTCCATGGCTCGAATCTGTGACCTCTTGTTCGTGAAGTGCTGGTTTTAGGAATTCCTCTGTCAATTTGGTCGATTCCTGTTAGTATCTTGTAAGTGGTGATCATATCTCCTCTTTTTCTACTATCTTCTAGTTTTGGCATGTTTAATGCCTCCAGTCTCTCCTCATAACTCTTGTTTTTCAGTTCCGGAAGCCATTTTGTAGCATGCTGTTGCACCTTTTCCAGTTTATTTGTGCTTCTTGATATATGGGCACCATACAACTGCTGCACATTCCAATTTTGGTCTCAAAAAAGTTCATAAACAGTTTCTTTAGTATTTCACCATCCATATAATTAAAAGCAAGTCTGAAGTTGGAAAGCGATGCATATGCTCTTCTCACAATGTTCTTTGTGTTCCTCTGGTGACGGCTTACTATCCAAAACCACCCCCTAGGTCTCGTTCTTTATTAGAGTTCTGTAATTCCTTTCCACATATTTTGTAAGTTGTGTGTGGTCTATTTTCTCCAATTTCACATTCTATAACATGGCATTTATTCACATTGAATTCCATTTGCCATTTATTGCTCCAAGCACTTATTTTATCTAGATGAATTTGAAGTGCATTACAATTGTCTACATCTCCCATCTTCCCCAGTATCTTAGCATCATCTGCGAACATGTTCAAATAATTCTGTATTCCTTCTGGTAGATCAATTTGAAGGGCATTACAATCGTCTACATCTCCTATCTTTCCCCAGTATCTTAGCATCGTAGGTTACCTTGAGGTTACCTTGAGGTGTTTTCAGGGCTTAGCGTCCCTGTGGCCCGGTCGTCAACCAGGCCTCCTGGTTGCTGGATGCAGCCTGATGTATGAGTCACAGCCTGGTTAATCAGGATATCCTTTGGAGGTGTTTATCAAGTTCTCTCTTGAACACTGCTAGACATCGACCAGTTATGCCCCTTATGTGTAATGGAAGCGTGTTGAATAGTCTCGGGCCTCTGATGTTGATAGAGTTCTCTCTCAGAGTACCAATTGCACCTCTGCTTTTCAAAATCATCTACAAACATGTTCATATAATTTTGTATTCCTTCTAGTAGAGCATTTATGTAGGCGATGAATATTATTGGTGCAAGAACTGAACCCTGTGGTACTCCGCTAGTAATACTCTTTCAGTTAGATACATTCTCTGATCACTGCCCTCATCTGTCTCCCCTCCAGCCTGTTCCAGTTTCCAGAGCAGTCTCTTGAGTGGGACTCTATCAAAAGCCTTTTTTAGGTCCAGATAGATACAGTCAATGCAAACACCTCTTTCCTGTAGTATTTCTGCGGCTCTATCATAAAAACTAAGATGATTTATTACACGGGATCTTCCTGTTCAAAAACCATACTGACAGTCCGTTATTATGTTATTACTCTCCAGGTGTTCAACCCATTTGGCTTTCTATTTTTTTCTAGTGTTTTGACTACAACAGCTTGTTAACCCTTAAACTGTGCAACACTTCATATGACGCGTTGAGTAACTGACGTGAAAGTGCACACCACTTCATATGATTTAAACGACCCGCGGGGTAAAGGGGGCCCCCCATACGCTGAAGCCCACCCGTATACGGGCTTCAGCTCCTAGTCCACGGTATGCAATGATTCATCACCATGGTGCCGCTTTTTCGTCTCACAGGACAGCAGGTGTACTTGTGTGGAGTGAATGGTGACGATCTTGTTCCACTAATTCCTGCCTTTGACAATAAAGATGTTGGGATTACAGACCTTTTCCCTGAGACTGGTGAGGACATGTGTGAAATAGACTTTTTTACTGCATATTTTGATGAGCCGCACATGGAACATATTATTCAGTAAACGAACATTCATGCAGTTCATCTCATTGAACATGAGTTAAGATTTTTCACGATTAAAGCATTGAAAAAACACTACTGTAGGTGAAATGTATTTTTTGCACTATGTATGTTGATGAAACACTGTTCCAACACCTTTGTTCGAGAAATATATGTCTTGAGACAGGTTTCAAGTACTCCTCAGGTGTCTTCATTTGCAAGTAATGAAGACCAGACACAGGATGATAACTTTGGTGTGTGAGGCATGTTCTGAATGAACTGTTTGGAAAGTTCAGAGATTTCTACGTACCAGCACAGAAGCTGGTGATTGACGAATCCCTTATGCTTTTCAAAGGACGTGTTGCCTTCAGGCAGTATATTCCCTCCAAACGCAACAGATTTGGATTGAAATTGTTTGTTCTCTGTGACTGTAATTACCTAAGTGTAGTTGGAGGATAAGAGCTATGCTCGTGGTGTCCCGTCTTCCCAGCACTCTTTTGTCATATGAGTGCTGGGAAGACGGGACACCACGAGTGTAGCTCTCATCCTGTAACTACACTTAGGTAATTACATTTAGGTAATTACAGTCACAATTTCACATCAGACTGTGAAACGGGGATTGTGTTACACATGATTCTGTGTTCTGCTAGCAATGTAGACATTCCCAGTAATGACCAACATGGTTTCTCAGGTAGTGTGGTGAAGACAATAATGGCACCATGGCTGAACAAAGGTCACATTTTTAACACAGATAACTATTATACAAGTCCCTTGCTAACTAGGTTCTTGCTTGAAAATAAAACTGAAGTGTGTGTGGCACAGTAAAGGCAAGAAAGGAAATGCCAGTGTTTGACAATAATATTAAAGTAGGTGACTGCCAGCTAAGAAAAAGTGATCAAATACTCTCAGTGCGGTGGAAAGACAGGTGAGACGTGAACATGTTGACAACCTTTCACGATGGTACAATGCTGCACAGTGGCAAGGTGAACCGAGCAACGAAACTACCAATATATAAACCAGATTGTGTTCTGGACTAGAATATCAATATGCGTTTAGGTTGATAAATGTGACGTGATGGTGGGCGCTGTCGAGTGTGTACGGAAAACATTGAAGTGGACGAAAAAAAGTTTTTCCATCTTACTGACGTAACCATGCTGAACAGTTTCAATATGTATCCGGTGAAAACAGGTCGTAAACCAACTTTCCGTATGTTTAGTTTTACAGTTGTGATACGGTTACTAACAACGTTTGTCAAAGACATTCCTTCCATACAAAGATCCATTCAGAACCCAGTATTGCACTATGCACCACTTACAGGGAGTGCTTTCAAGTACACAGACTAAAATATTTGCCACTAGCTGGAAAGCGTGCAATAGGCCAATGTGAGTGCATAGTTTGTAAAGCCCACACAAACGAGACCACAGAAATGTAAACAGGTGCAAACATGGTGTGAAGCATTTGCCGTCTCTTTGTATGCTGTCAACTGCTTCAACGACTACCACTGTGTCAAGGACCTCTAAATGTCCAATAATGGTGTAAAAACCTGTAAATATTGATCGAGTGTGTGTGCATATATATTGATGAAAAATCTGAATACATATTATATATGGTGTAATAGAAAACATTTGTGTGCGCATAATTGTGACACTTATATGGAAGAGTATATTGAGTGTATACAAGTCAAGCTCCGTTATATGCAACACAATTAGTGAAAAAAAAATTGTGGTAAAATACGCCTAGACACTGTAAATAATGCAGCGAAAATAAATTTGTGGCAACTCTGGCTGCTTGAAAACCGCGCACGACACCTCCGGGACGCACATAGCATGAGTGAGCATGTCGAGTATGACGTCATCGCTCATCTTCTCGGCTCACTTATGTCATTGGTAAATACAATTAAAAAATTTTTTTCATTGTCAGGGAACACAAATTAAGTTTTATAAGAGCAATTTTTTTTCTTTTTTTTTTTTTTTTTTTTGCTTGTGGGTGTTGAAGGCCAAATAGCCCAGAGCAGTTTAGGGGTTAATGATACAGGTCTATAATGAAGAGGTTCCTCTCAACCACCATTTTTATTGATTGGTACTATGTTTTTTCCATGTAATGTATCTGCTAAGATTCCTCTGCACAAGCTGGTATATTAATTGGAGTGGAATGCTCAGCTTGGTTGCACATTCTCACAGCACCCAAGGTAAAACTCCATCCTTTTTCACAATTTCTATTGAACCAATCCTGTTTCCTGGTCCTGCATCTCTGGGTGTGAATTTGTTCCTTAATTATGTATTTTGCAAAATTTGGCTTACATCTCATTTACTTCCTTGCCTAGTAACACGTCTGTTCAATTAAACTCAGTGTGTGTGTTTCACAATTGTTTTGTGCACACATTCCAGGCTTATTGATCACACCACAAACCAGGTAACTGATAGCTAGTATGGGGGGTACAGTATTTCATGAAATCTAATTTTGTATTGGCTAGCAATGATCCTACTTTAATGAATTTCCATACTCGTTACTGGCAGCTTGCCTCACAAACTCCTACGATTGAGGAATTAACTCCACAAATTATTTGTAATGATCTCTATTTTCCTCACATGAGATTGTCACTGAAATATTATTGTATAAAATCAGGAACTTTCTGTATATTACTATGAATTCACACTAGAAAGAAGTATGATTTGTTATACGAGTCGGTATATAATAAGCAGCCGTGTTAAATATTTAAAGATTTATTTTCCACATAGTTTTACAAATATATATATATATATATTAGAGTATATCAGAGTTCAAAATTATTTACAATGGCAGTTATACTGTACATAGAAAGTAATCACATTTGTGCGAGTAGCATTTCTGTGTCGACCAGATTTGTATATACTATACATTTCTGAATACGCTTCAGTATATAGATAGGCATATTTATTGATACATTTTGGAGTATTACTTTTAAGAAATTATTTACAAAAGTTTGATTGATGTGAATTTAAAAACCATTTACATTTTTTTTACCAATTTATATTTCTCAAACTATACTTTTAAATAAACACATTTAATGTTGGTATATTGTACTATATTTTACCGGTAAATTAAGTAATCAATTATATACTGAATTGGCAGCTATAAATTGTTGGGCCTATAAATCAACCTGTCCTCTTAAAAGTAACGTTGCTTTTGGCCGTTTTCCTGTATGGCCGAAAGTGGACGTAATTTGAAAATGAAAATAAATTTGAGATTGAGTAAATATTGAGAAAAATAAAATTTCAACAACAGTTAGTTAAGCGTCCTCTGATAGGTTAGGTGGGCAGGAAATTCTGAAAGTTTCAAAAACGTTATGAAAAACGTTAATTGAACGTTTCCTCTCCTAACCTTTTTGAGTAAGCCAGACAACTCAAACAGAAAACGGGACAGTACGTCACTTTCGTGAGCCGATTTCATTTCAAATTACGTCCACTTTTGGCCATAGCCGCGCATACAAGCCCAGAGCGACGTTATTTTTAAGAGGACGGGTTGGTTTAATACAGCATGCAGGTGTGTCTTATCATACACATTTATGCAACTTAAGAACAAAGTGGAAAAATCGATCTTAAATATGACAATTTCCTCATCATTCATACTACAGTGGAACCTCGAGTGACAAGTGACTCCAGTTATGAGCATTTCGAGTAACAAGTGAGCCACTCACAGAAAATTTGTCTCGATTAACGAGCCATCGTTAATGTGCTTCCTAGCGTTCCTGCTGATTCTCAGACGCCTCCGACGACAGTGTTGTTTTTGTTTCGCAAGACGAGCGTTTCACACGAATAGCTCGGTGCCAGAACAGATTAAATTCCCTAATCGAGGCGCCACTGTATATCCATCTTCCAGATAATATTGGTTATAGTGCAATTACCACATAACACATTATATACCATCCATCCATGCTTCCTCTCTCACACCCTGGCCTTCCTACTTCTAATTACACTTATCATTAATTCAAGCTGGCCAAACCATCTCTGCAAACTCATCAGTTACATTATTTGCCATTTTTGTAGTATGTTTTCCTGTCCTCTGAACACAACAAATGGTGTTGATTATGTCTACTGCTCTAGCTTGTTGTACATGCAGTGCCCACACTGTATACAAGAGTTACCATTCAACCAATCCCCACACTTAATACACCACAGTTTTGATACTAACTACCACACCATCAAGTTTCCTGTGCTTTAGTGAAATTATAAGCACTGCCATGTTCATTACTCTGAGGTAGCATTAATATTTGCCTCAAAAGGCTAGGCTGGTTGCCTAGGTTGAAACAATCCAACTAATTTATTCCACAAATCTACAACCCTATCCATAATCACATTTTGTAAACAAGCTCTTAATGTATTGAATACAGTATGCTGGTAATGTCTAAGAAATTGGCTCGTATTCGATTTTCTTATTACAGCACGTTGATGTGATTTCATTGTGCATCAATTTACGGGTACTTAATGTGAGACTAATATATTAACTAGATCCCCTAAACATGATGTTGGACTTAGCTCTCACAACTGAAGCCTGGCCCCAGGCTGGGCTTGGGGAGTGGAATAATTTCCAGATGTCACTCTGAAGGAAAAGAAGAAACATGCAAATAAATTCTAATGGGTTTGACTTAGTACATTAGTGTTGTACATACAAGTGAGAGTGTAAATAGAAAAGCATCAAGCTCAAAGTCTTTAAATTTTTGTTTTTTATCCATTCAAAACAATTTTTCATGAAATGTTTTATTAATCACCCGAGAAGTCAATAGTCCGGATAAATTTTTATCAGATATTACCTGTTTTTATATAATTGTTTGCCTTGTATACATGTGTTTATTGTTTGAGCTTAAAATTGAACACTCTCCTATACGTAGGTACAGTATGTAATTGTGATTTTTAGTATTTCACACGTACTTTTAAAATAGTTTAATCTTAATATTGATCATTCAGCATTTTGTTAAAGGCCATACAACCGTAACACTACAGGGTGTCTCACTAAACTGTATATACACTTAAGTAACATTGGAGTAACATTGGCCTAATATTGGATCAACATCAGCAATAGTGATCAAATGATACTCCACAGTCCTGGACTTCATGATTCCTAATTCACTTCATACATTTCTGAAAAATTTTAGGCAAATGGTGTCATGTTTATATTATACATTAACACTTTCAATACCCGATGCTGGTACATCCATCAAAAAACAAAACTACACAGTGAGCGGCATGATGCAAACGGCGTCAATAATTTAAAAATTTGTAAAAATTTCATTTATTGTCCAAATACTATGGGACTTGTTTTAAAATGCACGCCAACATCTTCCCATTCTCTTTAGACCCCACGTGGCATCCACATGGAGTGAATAATGACTTGACAAAGAAGAAAAGGCGTTTTTACATGACACTGTTCTTTATCTTTTGGTATTGGTTACGTTTTTCTAATATTTGTTCTTGTATGCAAATATTCATTTAGAGCATTCTATTACGAACAATTTGATACCAAATTGAACGATGTAGCATGACAATTGAGGTCAGACAGCTGAAAGAGAGCATAAACATTTGTGGGTGGTGGCGAGATCATGCTCATCATTCTGCCTACCTTGTGGTGCACGGCAGGTCACCCACCGGGCCACCAATAGTGTTAATAAAATATACAACTTCTATATTTACGGTATAGACCAATGATATTTAGAAGGCAAGATTTAGCGTTATTAAAATGTGTACCATTTTTTTTTTTTTTTTAGCCCCTCCCCACATTCGTTGGTTTCTTACTTTCACTGGCTATTATATAGAAAAATCAGAGCCCACGAAGAATAGTGACTGCTTCTGCTACTGCTTCTTTATCGTCTTCAGTTTTTATTGGGTAGTTTGTAGTACGTAGGATATATTCTTTAGCTTCTGCATTTTGCCCAAGCATCTGATAGCACTTGCCAATCATCAGTAAGTTCTTACTGTAAATTTAAGACAGGAAATTTTAAATATACAAAAATATATAACATTTATATATAATAAAAATGAACAAATATCCCATGATGGTGTTCATTATAGACATGTGGATATTAGAGGTTGTAGTATAAGGTATTGGTTAACCAACAACACTTTCTATGCTCATAAAGTAGAGCAAGTTGATTCTCCAAGAGATTAAACAAGACAATACAATACTGTGAGCCATGACCAATACCTCTAAATTTATAACACTTGTGAATATTTAGCAATTACACAACTATCATTAATTTGCATAAGGAATGAACTGAAATGTAAATATAGTTTAAACCTTAAAAGGGCTGAATATTCTGGTCTAGGTTACTACAGTGTGCAATTCATAAAATTCTTTGCAGACAAGTTAAAAATATTGTTAACAGAAAAATTGTTATACAGTGATGGCTTGGCACTCAAACAGCTCCAAACACAAAGGGAAGAAATACACTCGGTAGTTGACCATCTTCTCTGCACCTGACTGTATAAACACGTCACAACACGGGGAAGCTGAGGAGTTGTCTTCAGAGAAGGGAAGGATGTTCCTAACTATGGCAACCAATGTTATAAACCTGCTGAGTGAGATTGTTTTTGCCTCACTTCAGAAACATTTTAAAATGCAAGCCAAAAACAAATATCACTGGACAAGGGACTCCCCTGCCCCCTAGAATAATATTCTCTCCTCGCCACCTTCCACACATGCCATCAACTCTCCTAAGTATAGTACAAGCAAAGTGAGAATAAATTGGCATTTATTTTAAATATTGATTGTGTTTACGTTTTCTGTATGATTTATGCATGCTAGGCTTATAAACTGGCATAAAGGCATTTTTACTTGAATTTAATAGGTGTATTTTTTGGGGTCTGCAGCAGATTAATCCAGTTGGAATTATTCCTCATGGGAAAAAATTATTCAGTATTCGAACAGATCGAGACTCGAAAAGCGTTCTTGAACAAATTAAGTTTGAGTCCCAAGGTATCACTGTAGCTTCCTTAAATACAGTGTAAAAATTTCAACGTGTGTCAACCTTAGAATTTAAGTTTATGAAATTGACATAAAGAGTTTATGTTATTATGCTAACTTTCTTGTAATTATTTTGTTCATTCATGAACTATAAACTTTATAACTTTAATAGGTACTGTAGTAATAATAGAGATGTCAAATCTTGGTAATTACAGGGACTAATAAACATAACTTTGATCAAAAGCATCATGTGATGAGTCGTCCTCAACACCGAGCAAAAATCCAAATTAAGTCATAGATGTAAAGCAGCATTTCTCAACCATGGCTTTGCAGAAACCCAAGCTAACTAGGGGTCCCATAAGAGATGGTAATAAATAAGCTAATTCTAATCATATGTAAATATATTTTGAGTTATTTTTGTTTAATTTTTCTCATTTAATCAGCATCAAGAGCAAGGACAGAAATAATAATCATTCAGTTGTTAATGAAATCTGTGTGTGTCTTATGTACAACCTGCAATTATTTCAAGGCAATATTGCACCCTGTTGACAATGGCAGAAGTAAAGCATTGCTAAGGGTATCCCTTTGATTACTATATTATGCTGATTTTTTTTTTTTTTTTTTTTTAAGTACATGGGGTACAAGTTCTAAAGAAGCATAAAGTGAGCATTAGCTATGCTTGTAAACTTTCTTTTCAGCAGACACCAGCTTGAGATTTACCTGTAAAAACTGGGTGCCACTTGTTCTGCATGAAGAAAATACTTTAGTGCCTCTTCATACGTGCCTTCTGGAGGTGTTGCAAACACCACTGAAGCAATCTTCCGCTGGTACCACGGGATGTTAGCAATGCTATAGTACCTAATTCAAAGACAAAAAAGTTTGAAATTAAGGCATACAATATTTTTTTGAGTGTCCCTTTTGCTACATAATAAAAGGTCACATCACTTGCAAAGTTCTGGCCTACCGGGGACCAATGCCAAAATCTGGTGCCCCTCACATAGGAACGGGAAGCAGGTGATAATCTGCCACCCTAATGAAAAAAGCCTCCAGAAAGTCAGTGAGACTTTCAACCTGTCCTCAGACAAAGTCCATTCCATCCAGTGGTCAACCCCCAAAGACACATTCATCAATATTAACATGCTGTTTATTCAAAATAGTAATTTTTCTCAAATCTAAGTTAATATTGTTATATAGTATTAGCATATTTAGGCATTGGTTAGGTTAGGTGTTTAGGTTCTGTTGGCGATTATTTGTATTACGTGGGTGAAGCATTTACAGCGTTGTGGTTTGAACAAAAGTTGCCAGGGAAGCACTTGTTCCGGAAGTGTTCGGACATCATCAGTTGCGAGTCGTGTAGAAGCTGTTTTTCATTTATAAACGGGGTTTATAAATTTATAAACAGTCTACATTTATAATATTTATAAACATTTATAAACAGTCGATTAAGGCAGCGTCTGGGATGCTCTCGGACGCAGGTTCGAATCCTCATCACGGCCCTTGTGGATTTGTTCATTTATAAATGGGGTTTGGCGGGTGCATGGAATGGACTTTGGCCTTTGTTTATGAGGATGGGCTGAAGACTTTACAGACAACTTAAGGTGTAACAGAAATCAATGTGTCGAAATTGCCAAATAATTCCGCAAATGATTTATACAAAACAAGGGATTCACTTAAACTAGCTTGAAAGTCGTTAGCACCGATTACAACCACCAGATGCCCGGCCCCAGTCCTCAAATGTACTCGGCACTTCAGTTGTGTTGGTGATGTTGCATCTACTGGTACAGCTTGTTTTGCTACCAGTCTGTCAGATCATGAGCAGCACTTGCTGCTTCAAGCTAAGTGCTGGGAGCTGGGGTACATCATTTGTTATGTTTGGTGGTGGCCCTTCCTTGCTCCCTGCATGCCACTGCCTCAGTGGCCATCTTGTTGGTTATCCCTGTTTCGTTGTTTCCCTATTTAAAGCCACACATTTCTTAGATCGACTGCACTCATTAAGTCAAGCCAGCTTGCTCTTGGGCCCCATGATGTTCACAAATATGCAGCTTTAGCCTAAATCTTTCCTAACACGTCTTGGGTTGATATTCGGCCTCGGAGGTTTTGGTATTCTAACAGGGTTCTGGTGGCCCGGTATTTAGTCAAGTATTCCTGGTCCTCAGATGTTTCAGAGTGGGGGTTGGGGGGAAGGGTGGAACAGAGGCAGGGTGAACCACGCCCATAAAGGAAGGAAGAGGCAGTGCACATGGAACCAAGGTGGAATCCACCATTATCTCTTATTCTGGGTCCTTAAACATCTTATAGACCAGCTCCAGTGCATCCAATCGAGCAAAGAACTACAACACACTCAACATGGGCAAACCTATCATGCAAGGCAGCTACGTCTTGATATGCTTCCCCTCAGAAGCAGGATTAGATAAAATAGAGGCCCCCAGGGGCACAAATACTGTACCACAGGACTCAGGGTCATAGGTGTTACTGACCCAACAGGCAGCAGGCAGATGGAATGATAATGGTAACATAAAAACGGTGATGAACATCTCGCATACAGCAAGTGCAGGTTTGACGGGCTGATCAATAAGAAGCATGTCAAAATACCACAGGTGAATTACCAGGGCCTGAAAGCATCTAGCCAAACAAGACACTCATGCAATGGGATGCTCACCAGAAGAATAGTCATCCCACAGCCACAAATACAGGGCTGTGCTGGGTGGCTACAGTGTACTATATGAACAAGCTCATGAACTCTAGTGCACCCCATCCCAATTAAATATAAATGTGTGCTCATGAGGTACTTGCCTCACTGTGTGAGGTGATTGACCTACATTAGATCTGAGTGACTGTAACTTCAATCATTAATCTGGTGAGTGAGAAAGAGCCTAAACAGAGGCACCAAAGACACTCTGAAATACCCAAGGTAAGGCTTCCACCCTTGGTGGCCTGGCACCCAAAAGGGGTCCACACCCAAACAAACAAAGAGAAGTAACTGTCAGTGTAGGTTAAGTGCTAGCGAGCATCCAGGGAAGCAAACTGAACCTCTTGTAATGACTGGTATATAATGTTTAGCTTTTGTTATTATTAATGTAAATGTTTCTCTTAGTTAAAATATCAGTTTGTTTTGTGAATACAGAGAACATATACGGCACGCATAGACGCAATAAAGCACCTAAATTATTGGGATCGTCTCAAAGCCCTCCAAATGTACTCACTAGAAAGAAGACGAGAGAGATATCAAATAATATACACCTGGAAGATACTGGAGGGCCAAGTACCAAATCTACACAGTAAAATAACAACGTACTGGAGTGAACGATATGGAAGAAAATGTAGAATAGAACCAGTGAAGAGCAGAGGTGCCATAGGCACAATCAGAGAACACTGTATAAACATCAGAGGTCCGCGGTTGTTCAACGTCCTCCCAGCAAGCATAAGAAATATTGCCGGAACAACCGTGGACATTTTCAAGAGGAAACTAGATTTATTCCTCCAAGGAGTGCCGGACCAGCCGGGCTGTGGTGGGTATGTGAGCCTGCAGGCTGCTCCAAGCAACAGCCTGGTGGACCAAACTCTCACAAGTCAAGCCTGGCCTCGGGCCGGGCTTAGGGAGTAGAAGAACTCCCAGAACCCCATCAACCAGGTATCAACCAGGTAACCAGGTAACCGCTCGTTTTCATGAGGGTAGCGTCCCTGCACTCCACGAGGAGAGAGACGGCTGAGACTCCACACACGCACACGGTGTGTGGTGTGCTAGTGAGGCACTCGCCTCACTGTGCGAGATTATTGGCTTCCATTAGATCCGAGTGACTGGAACCTTTAATCGTTAATCTGGCGAGTGAGAAATTATTCCTTGTTAGTGTATTGTCCCATTTCCTGTGTTTTAATAAATGTAATGCATGCACTTTGATTGTTAAGTTCTACCAATTCAAAAGTATGGTACCGCCCCACGTGGTTACTCGTGTCTGAAGTGTTTACAAATGCATATTGGTTCTACATTCCTGTTTTAAAGTACCATGTCTATACTGTAAATATGAAAACCTATGGCCTATGAAATGGCGATGACCTATGAACCCCCCTCCCCCTTGTACTTTGAGGCATTCCATGTCTGCCATCAACCGGGGTTGGGGTTGGCACCCAGAAAGGTAGGCATAACATAACAAACCCCACTTGGTAAGAAAATGCGACTGAAAACCGAACAGGGAGGCAGACCTCACCCTACAACTTAAGGAAACAAGCAAATGTCACACCTCACCCCCATGCCGCCTGTTCACGCTAAGACTTCTCCACCCCCCCCCCCAAGACGGCTACCCAAGCCATCCAGTTCGGAGGCTGAGCCTCAAAAAGGAAATGGAACCGCCGACCGGAGGGAGGGAGGGTTGCCAGGGAGCCTCTGGGGCTCGCCCAGAAAATGGCGTTTCATTACACTCAAAGCTGATTTTCTGTGGGGAGCCCCTAAGGCTCCCATCACCAAAGTGAAGGAATTTGGGACTTACCAGGGAGGTGGACGCCACTCGCTCCTCAACTTTAAGTTGAGACAACTGACTGCAACCTGCGACCCAAAGCCATACATGGATGACTAGGACCAAGAATGTTGATGAGATAATGTGCAGCCAGGACCCTGTTTGACCTCCTAAATCCCCACACCCAAATGTCAGCAACTGTCAACCGGCAGTCAAAGCAACACACTTATGAACGTTGTGGGCACGAGGATAGGTCGCAGGCTGGGTAGACTTAATGATGCTGCGGATAATCTGGAAGACCCGAGCCCTAGAACAGGAAACAAGGAAAACTGGATCAACCCAAAGCGCATCCCCAGCCACAGAAGCCGAGGCGCGCAAGTAATGGCGAAGAGCCGCAACCAATACCACATGATGCACCCCCGGCCTGACCAACCAAGCATCAATGACCCAAGGACCCCCCTCCAGAAAGCTGCCATCTCATTCTTCGCTAGAAAAGGAGAAGGTTGCAACTGAACAAACCGACCACCAGGACTGAAAAAGCAGAAACCCCTGCGCTGAAGGAGAGCATGAAGCTCACCAACCCGACCCCCAGAGGTCAATGCCAACAGAAAGAAGGACATGGAAAAATAATCTTGAACCGAAGAGAAGACAGCACCCTGTCCAAGGACCAAGACGGCTCAAGGCAGCACATGAGCAGGACGGAGGTGAACCAAAACATGAGAAAGCTTACGAAATGGGGCCAAAATGACATCCACCTCAAATGCAAGCAGGAGCGGCTCCGCCAGTGCCACACGATACGAGGCGACAGTATTTAGCATCAAATTACGGTCCTGAAAAGGCCAAGACAACCTACGAAGAGAGAGAAAATGGCGGAAAGAACGCCAGGAAACTTCGAGCTTCGTCTCGCCGACAATATGAAGGTTGGACACCATCAATAAAGCCACCTGATCACCATACAAATGGTGATAAGACACGTCAAAAAGGTAATTTTCTTACCAAGTGGGGTTTGTTTTGTTTTCCATATCTTTCTGGGTGACAACCCTGGTCAATAGCAGACATGGAATGTCCCCAACCACAGGGAGGGGGGGGGGGTGTCTATAGGCCATTGCTCTCTTTGCCTCTGAGGGGGCCAGGTACTGGCTTGTGGTCCCAGGTAGGCTGAACTCCATTGATTAAAGCCCTGGTCTAATGTATCACATATTAGCCTGATAGCTTCAGGGAGCCGTAGGGGCTCCCCACAGAAAACATTGAATGTAATGAAATGACAATTTCTGAGTGAGCCTTAGTGTCTCCCTGAAACTATACCCTGAGAAGGTTCCCATCTGCTAGGTCATATCAGCTGTGGAGCTCTTAGGGCTACTGGGGACCTTACCCCCCTTGGACACAGAAAGTGACACTAGTTCCAGATCTACACACACAAGTAACACCACATGAGACCAACAGGCATGGTAGGATGTGCAAAATAGCCCTCAATTATGAATTAACTTCAGAGAAAGAAAAATGTTTTAGAGATAATAGTGTTCAAAAGAGCCTCAAGACAGAAGTCAGCAATGGTGGAAGGCTTATGATAAATGAGCAGGAGATCATCTTGAGTTACACAGCCATGATGCAGCACCAACTCTTCACATACTGTCAACATATTGATTTCAAACAAAATTCAACAGCACTTACCAAAACCCTAGCAGGTACCATGATGTTCCATCTGATGGATTTAACTCACAAGCTTTCTGTAAAGATGTAAAACAAATATAGCTAGACATGTCATTGCTTCTGAAACTCCACACAGTTCACAATATAATTGACAAATTCAAAACGGTGCTCTGTTCCAGCTTTACGTTCCAGAGAAAATAGCAAGTTAAAGGAATGTATACACTTTACCATCATGTGATTCTTCACATTGTATGACTGGGATATTCTAGCCTTGTTCCCTTCATATCCATACACATAGTCAATAAGGATTGCCATCCACTTGTGCACAGCAAAATTCTCTGGGTTGATTGCCAGAGCTGCTTCTACGTAGTCCAGAGCTTCACGATAAAGCACCTTCCTCTCGGCTTCGGTCTTGGTAGATTTTGCTTTCTCATATGTTGCTCGACCCAGTCTCCAGAGGATCTCATCATTTTTTATGTCCTGATAAATCCAAATTGAAATATGAACACAGGAAGATTTTTTGTAATAAAATATGACAATAATAATAATGTATAAACATTTTGCCAAAAATATCAGCCAGAAAAATTAGATAGTGTACTGCTGCATCCTGCAGCCTCCTGCGTGTATGTGTAATGATCCTGTGTGTAATGAAGTAGGAGCGAAGAGGGAGAACGGCCTATTGACATAGCTCGAGTGCATTGGGGAAGTTGTGTAAAACCTTGGTTTGTGCCTCAGAGAGGCTGCAGGATCCAGTAAGTTCAGTAGAACTTCGGTTTCAACTCCTTTTGACCATGTCGTAGCTCAGTCGATTATGGCAGCATCTGGGATGCTCTTGGACACAGGTTCGAATCCTCGTCACGGCCCTTGTGGATTTGTTCATTCAGATTTTAAAGTAGACAGTATATCACACATTTTTTAAAGAAGCTATGTTTAGTGGTGCCAAAAGCAGACTTTGCATGGTTCTTATAAATATAGGGAATGGTTAGCTGCAGTGAAACAGTTGCAGGATCTTTGAGTCCTTTGCTACTGCAAACAAACTTTGGAGCAAGGACCATCCAACTACGGTTTAAGGACAGAAAATGAGTCAAGAAAATAAAACTGGCTAATTCTTCTTACCACTATGGGTGCAGTTCACTAATCAAAGAACCAGATCATTAACTTACCTTGTATACAATGAGAAGGTTATAGATATCCTCGTACTGCATCAGTTCATAAAGTCTGTCAGCTTCAGCCCCCAATCTTTCTGGAGAAGGCACTGCAGCTGTAATGCTTGGGAAATCAATTGCCAGAAATCCAACCAGAAGACCTCCAGTTAATCTTAATAATCCTGGCTGATGTAAAAAAGAAAAAGAAAAAAACATTTACTTGCAACCAAACTTAGAGAAGCATTTAAACTTAATATCATATACCATTACAAGTTGGATCGTATTAAACAAAGATAGAATTTTGAGTGTACAACATGTTTCTAACGATCATTTTTATGCTCCCTAAGGTATAGTATACGATCATCTCTCTGTTGTGTTGTTGACTGTGCAACCAAATGTGACATATGGCACCTGCACCACAGAGATCTTTTCAAACATTTCTGCAGGGGTCATATATGGTGCAAGGAGTCACTCTCAATGAGAGATATAGCTCTGGAGAAAGTGCAACACTGGGCAACAAAAATCATTCCAGAGCGCGAGAGAGAGAGGATCTTGCATCTCAGGAACGGTTGAGGGCCACAGGGCTAACAACACTGCAAACCAGGCATGACAGCAGATCTCATTGAAACTTTTAAATAGACAGAGTTTTAAACAAACTCAAGTTTGGTTAAACTTTAAACACAAGTTTAAAACACTATCATACAAAACGTTTTAAACAAACTTTTTCATCAGACTGAGAACATATTTTTTCACCCACAGGATTATAAACCCATGGAACTGCCTTCCTGACAAAACCATAAATGCAAGACTTTTTTTTTTCAAAATCAAACTGGAAGAGATTATCAAGGCAAATGGGTGGGGGGGAGGAAGGGGGACTTTTGACAAGCCACCAACTTCCTGTCCTCGTCGAGGCAACTAGTGATAGTGGCCCTCGGGTAAATTTCTGTATAAATTCAGAGCATTTACAAAAAGAAATATTGTTTCTTTGCATGCAGGCCCTGCCTAGCACCTCTATATCACTAAAGGATTGTACAGTATTTGTTTTTAATCATTGTAATGTAAAGGTCTAAGGATTTAAAATGTATGTGTGTAATTTGTGGCCTTTGACTTAAAAGATTAGTGTTGAAATGGCCCATAGTGTTATTATACAGTAAATACATTAATGACAAATTATTCATCCAATAAATCTTATTAACAAGTGCTTTCAAATGATGCTACTTATAGAAACATACAATGAATAGCATAAACTGTACTCTGCATTAAAATTTGATGGAGTGCGTGTTCACCAAGAATTTATTAATTAATTAATCAGACAATTCTCCAATTACAGTACTTCTGAAAAGGCGTTACAATCTTTGTGATATAGTCCACTCTCCAAGAGTCATGAAACCATAAAGTTATGTTATTTTACATCAAAATCTAACAGAGAAAATACATAATATTTTGTGCAATACTATTTATTAAGTGAATGACATCTTACCTTCTTGACTAATAAGAGTGTTGATGCTTGAGACACTAAGTAAGATCCTCGTACAGCCCTCCAGGCATCAGCAGTAGTTCTCTCACAAGGTTTCTTAACATATTTTAATGTTTTGGCAAATTTAAGTAAAGAGCAGTTTTGAAACACTTTTAAAGATATCTGTGCCATTTGGGCTAAAATATTCCAAAAGCAGAAAGAAAACTGAGAATAATTTTTATTACACTAAATTGAAAATATTATATGCTAGTCTCTCTTCTCATTGACAGCTAGACCACTGAATTCTTGAGCAATCACTATATTTACTTCAAGCCCTGAAAAGTAAATAAAATCCAGTTTCAACAACAAAATAAAACATATGAACAATTGCAATGAATGCTTGATATATGAAAGATAAATTGAGTCAATATGATGCCCTTTAGACCTTTCTCCACTACCATATAACTTTGGCCTTATGGCCTACCTGGCTACATTTTTGTATAAACTAAGGAACACGGCATGAATGATTTATCAGTGGATATATATTAAAATATTCTATGTATGCAAGCAGTTGAAGTGGGTATCAGATCGAGTATTCCCATCAAACAAGCCTTACTTCTTGGACATTTTTAACGAGTTAGGTTTGGACATGTTGGGCCAGGTAAGCCAAGGATATATTTGGTTAGGTATAGGCTAGGATAAATTAAATTAAGTTTGGATATGTTATATTAGTGTGGTTAATTTGGCTTGGAACATAATTGGAAAAATATACAACTTGTCCTGAAACTGCTATAGTGATAAAGGATATCAATAATTTCCGTGTAATGCCTTAATGGAGTTCACTTCGTACACAAGATGGTTTGCCAGCTTTTTTTTATTTATTAAACCTACTTAAACTATCCCAACTACTTTAGTTTTAATTGATCATTTATAATCATTTAAAAATTAATTATTTAATTACACACTGCTCAGAAAACATCACTTGGACATGTCCATGAATACTTCAGCCATATTTGCACACAAAAATGCAAAGAAGTGATGTCTTCTGAGCAGTGTGTAATTAAATAATAACTGTACATTTTTTATTTTTTTATTTATATATATATATATTGTACAAGAGTTCTTACATTTCTTGCAAAGCCACTAGCATGCATAGCATTTCGGACAGGTCCTTAATCCTATTTTTTTATAGAATACAACCGGCCAAATGGTTCAACAACCAGGTACCCATTCACTGCTGGGTGAACAGAGGCTACAGTTAAGGATTGGTGCCCGGACAATCCTCCCCGGCCAGGATACGAACCCAGGCCAAAGCTCTTGTGAAATGCCGGGCGAGTGCTTTACCCTTGCGCCACGGGGACAGCAGTTATGGGACTGCATAACTAACATGAGTTCATGTTGGTGTCATGATAGCACAGTTGCCCAGCACCTAGAGAGCAATTTCATTTGGGTACAAGCCCTAGCCAGGAAGAATCAACTGGACACCAATCTTTAATATAAAGGAACCTCAGGTGACGAGCAGCCCCATCTACGAGCATTTCAGGTAACAAGCGAGCCACTCGCTGAACATTTGTCTCGATTGACGAGCTTCCGCTTAGTTAATGAGAAAGCCACATGGTGCTTCCTAGCGTTCCTGCTGGTTCTCAGATGCTTCCGACGACAGTGTTGTTGTCGTTTCGCAAGACGAGCATTTCACATGACGAGCTCACAGATTAAATTCGTTAACCGAAGCACCACTGAATATGTATTTAATTATTTTATTTATATACAATAAGGTACAGTGGGTTGTGAAAGTACTGTACATACATTGGGACTGAGTGTTACATTCTTGCAAAGTCACCAACACACATAGCATTTTGAGCAAAACATACAGCATAATTGATTGTAGTGTTGAATAATTACATCGTGTTTCAAAGTGGTGTCGGTTAAATAATGTATTGTGATTGTGGTGTCCATAAAATAATGTACAGTATTGTGATTGTGGTGTCCATAAAATAATGTATTGTGATTGTGGTGTTAAGATAATTAGTGCATGTCTGATTTTGCTGTTGGTAAATAATGCATATTTAATTGTGGTTGGATAATTAGAGTATGTCTGATTGTAGTGTCATAATTAGATTGTCTGATTGTGATGTGGGATAAGTGGAGAATATCTGATTGCAGTATGGAATAATTCAAGTACAATATGTCTTTGGTTTTGGTTAAATAAAGTACTGTACTGTATTTTAAATGAAATGTCTAATCAAATCCAAATTCAAATATTTATTCAGATAAAAGTACATACATAAGAGACGAGTTACAAATCGTGATGTCGTTAAATAAAGTACGTATCTGAATTACCAGTGAAATCGTTCGGTGTGAGATGCAGGTTAAATAAGACGTGTTGCCTCCCGACAGCTTCGTTACTTATTTATTTCATTATTTATATACAAGAAGGTACATTGGGGGTTAACAGATAACATAGAATTTAAGTTGAATTATATTGTTAGGTACGTACAATCTGCGGGCGTCTCCCACCAGTGCCTGCAGGAAACTGAAATAAGTTTATTGAGGTATAAATGCACTCAAAGAGATGAGACAGCTCCAGCTATTCTTACTCCGTTCATTACAACGTGTTCATATACAGTGAGTGAGTGGGTTAACATGCAGTGTGTTAAGGGTGCCAGCAGTACAGTCGGATGTGTTAAGGGTGCCAGCAGTACAGTCGGATGTGTTAAGGATGCCAGCAGTACAGTCGGGTGCCTTCTTGACGCACAATCGAGAATTCCGGGTTCGAATCCCAGGCAGGACAGAAATGGTTGGGCACATTTCCTCACACTTAATATCTCTGTTCCACCTAGCAGCGAGTAGGTCCTCAGGAGTTAGTCAACTTTTTGTGGGGTTGGCATCCTGGATAGGGACTGATTCAGCCTGGAGGGATGGGGGGGGGCCTCGATAAAAGCCAAACGTGTATAAATACACTCTGGCATCCCGTTCCTTGACACAATGAATCATTATAAATATTGTGCGGTGACAAGACACTTGAGAGTTTGTTATCTCCTCCAAGGAGCCCCGAGGGAGCATGCACACTCCAGGCCCAGAGACACCTCAAGACGGTACACGACCAGAGCCGCACATTCACTCCCAACATCTACCAACTACTCACGCCCGCACCACCTCTTATGATCACTTAATCTTCCTTCACCAGTCACTGAGAGGGAGCATCAGGGAGTGTAAGGTCGTGTGGCGGTGCTGTTGTCACTGGTGGCGTCGGACACTCGCATACACTCCGCGTCACCACTCAAACGTTTTCTTTGGTTACTGACCCTTTTTTTTTTTTTTTAATTGAGGTAAGCTTCTATATCTATTTTCATACAATTGTGTATTTACCTGAGGACCACTAGAACTCTAGTGGCCTCAATAAGGACAGGAAGCCGGCAGCTTGTTAAAGGTCCCTTTATTTGTCTTGATTTATTTATTTATTTATTTATTCATATATATACCAGAAGTTACATTGGGTTGTGATAGTACATAATATCGATGCTCTTAAATTCTTGCAAACCCACTAAGAGGCACAGCGTTTCGGGCAGGTTCTTTAATAAACAGATTAAAGGTAAGATTCTTAATAGCTACATTGTAGCAAAATTTGAGTTCAACATAATAACTACAATATAATTTTAAAATTGACAGGGTTTTGGCATTTACGACTTCAGCGGGTAGGCCGTATCTTTTTTTTCAGTCCTACATTGCGG
The DNA here is from genome assembly GCF_040958095.1 of Procambarus clarkii. Taxonomy (NCBI): domain Eukaryota; kingdom Metazoa; phylum Arthropoda; class Malacostraca; order Decapoda; family Cambaridae; genus Procambarus; species Procambarus clarkii. The sequence goes on from NC_091201.1 coordinate 2,400,356, forward strand.
CTTGTTGAGCTTGAAACTGGATAATTAGTTTTAAACTGGTAACAGAAACTACTATCCAGATAACAGAAACTGTTATCTGGATCAATATCCTTCACGTTGTTCAACATTTTAAGTTTCGATGAGATCAGTCCTGTCATATCTGGTTCCAAGTGTTGTTAGCCCTGAGGCCCTCAACCGTTCCTGGTATGAGAGTTGACTTAGCTCTGGAATAATTTGTATTGCCCGGTCATGAACTTTCTCCAGAGCAGCTGTGTCCTACTGTAGAGGGTCTCCATGCTTGGATACAGTAATCCAGGTGGGGGTATACTAGAGATTTACTCAGTAGGACACAGCAGCTCTGGAAAAAAGTTTATCACGGACAACAACAATCATTCCAGAGTTAAGAAACCACTATAGTCTCTGTGTTTTATGAGCCAAATACGTACACGTTAACACACGTTACAAACCCATGGAACCGCTTACCCGCCAAAGGCGTAAATGCCAAAAACTGCTCAATCTTCAGATCCAGCTCGATAAAATCATTAAGACAAAGGGGGGGGACTGTTCCAAGCCGCTGCTTCCTGTCCCTGTATTCACCTAGTTGTATTCACCTAGTTGTGTTTGCGGGGATTGAGCTTTGCTCTTTCGGCCCGCCTCTCAACTGTCAATCAACGGTTTACTAACTACTTCTTTTTCCCCCCACACCACACACACACACTCACCCCAGGAAGCAGGCCGTGACAGCTGACTAACTCCCAGGTACCTATTTACTGCTAGGTAACAGGGGCATTCAGGGTGGAAGAAACTTTGCCCATTTGTTTCTGCCTCGTGCGGGAATCGAACCCGCGCCACAAAATTACGAGTCCTGCGCGCTATCCACCAGGCTACGAGGCCCCCAAAAGGCCTGTGGAGGACATTGTTGTTTTCAGACAAATTAAATTCATGAAATGCAGAGCTACAAGTTTAGTAATTTTTTCAATCCCTAGATGGCGCGAGTAAAGGACTATCACATGGCACTAGAAATATTAAATATTAGAGTGGGTGAAGCGGGAGAGTGTCGCGTCTGGGGTGGTTGTGGCTTGTTGTGGGGGGGGGGGGATGGGGTATGGGGGTGTGGGGGGGCTGCTGGGATGACAACATAGTGGCTCAGGAGCCTGGTGGTGGTGGTGGCGGCGCTGGCTACAACACACACACACGAGGGTGTAATATACCACGGCAGCCATGACTACCATGTTGGCCACTGCGCTGAGAGGAGCGGCGCGCCCCGCCAGGACCTTCCTGGTGATAACACCTTCTTCATGAGTTGTGTAGTGGGGGCGCTGGCCCCTCTGGGGTCGTGTGTGGTCGGGGACGCTGGCCCCCCTGGGGACTTGTGGGGGTGTTGTCCCACACTCCTGGCCCTGCCACTTTTTATTTGGGCTTAAATGCATTAACGTCTGTTCTTCTCCCACTAACCTCTACCACATTCCTCCCTCAGTCCTCTCCCGTGTTTCTCCCTCGCTCTTATAACCCAGTTCACTGCATGTCTGCTCTATCATTACTCGCTTAATCTTCCAGCTTTCCTTTAAGCTGGTAGGTGCTTTAGGGCGCCTGACTGCCGAGTGGACAGCACTTCGGATTCGTAGTCCTGAGGTTCCGGGTTCGATCCCCGGTGGAGGCGGAGACAAATGGGCAAAAAGTTTCTTTCACCCTGATGCCCTTGTTACCTAGTCGTAAATAGGTACCTGGGAGTGAGACAGCTGTCACGGGCTGCTTCCTGGAGGTGGAGGCCTGGTCGAGGACCGGGCCACGGGGATGCTAAGCCCTGAAATGACATCAAGATAACCTTTTCTTACCCATGAAACCCTATCTAACCCATTTTTAAACACTAAATAATGTATACATTGCAGTAGTATTATTAATAGTGATTAAGATACACTAGTCATTACTCAAAATGTTTACACCATATGATAAGAAGTTCCTGATTTCAAAATTTATAATACATACTGACTCTGGCTTTTCCTTTACAGACGGCCCGAGGTCGCCCAGCACTGGATGCCGCTCGGTGGCGGTCGCACCTGCCCTTGAACACTGTAGTGTTGTTTGTGCCTCAGCAAGAGGTGTGTATTAAAGATCATTTTAATATTTAACATTGATGTAATTACCTAAGTGTAGTTACAGGATGAGAGCTACGCTCGTGGTGTCCCGTCTTCCCACCACTCTTTGTCATATAACGCTTTGAAACTACTGACTGTCTTGGCCTCCACCACCTTCTCACCTAACTTGTTCCAACCGTCTACCACTCTGTTTGCGAAAGTGAATTTTCTTATATTTCTTCGGCATCTGTGTTTAGCTAGTTTATATCTATGACCTCTTGTTCTTAAAGTGCCAGGTCTCGGGAAATCTTCCCTATCGATTTTATCAATTCCTGTTATTATTTTGTATATAGTTATCATATCACCTCTTTTTCTTCTGTCTTCTAGTTTTGGCATATTTAATGCCTCTAACCTCTCCTCGTAGCTCTTGCCCTTCAGTTCTGTGAGCCACTTAGTAGCATGTCTTTGCACCTTTTCCAGTTTGTTGATGTGCTTCTTAAGATATGGGCACCACACAACAGCTGCATATTCTAGCTTTGGCCTAACAAAAGTTGTGAACAATTTCTTTAGTATATCGCCATCCATGTGAATGAAGCATGATTTTTGTACTTGTAACTAGGTTGAAATTCTGTTGATTTTCACTGGATTATTATTACTGTATTATTATTATTATTTTTTTTTTTTTTTGGATGTCCCACATGGTCCCTAAATCAATATCTTTTTGACCCTTTTGTTAGGATCTTGTACAGTCTGATCTTGGTCAAGATAGGTCAAGATTGGTCAAGATTATGCACGTTTGCTGCCTATTCAAGACTCCTATGTATTATAGATGACACACACATTGAAGAATACTTGATCCAATCCAAACTGTAGCTAGTATTTCTTTTAAACAAATCTGAAAGTTGCATATTGCCTATATGTTCCTTTTGAGTTTCTCAGCCTCTAGCCTTGTTCCTTGGGACAAAGGACCTATTCTGTGACTGTGAAAGATGCTGTATTTTCCACCATTATTTATGCTAAATTCCTCCTCCTTCCTGCCCAACTCTCCTTGAGGCTACCTTGAGGTACTTCCGGGGCTTAGTGTCCCCGCGGCCCGGTCGTCGACCAGGCCTCCTGGTTGCTGGACTGATCAACCAGGCTGTTAGACGCGGCTGCTCGCAGCCTGACGTATGAGTCACAGCACTGCACTCTCACCCGAGTGCATTTTTCCAGATTCCCAGTTTGATTCATCCCTGCCTTGCAGGGTTTCTTTGTACTGTTTGGCCTTGACACAAGCTTGGAGTGTTTCTCAATCTCCAAGTTATTGTTTCTCCTACCAATCCACAACCAAGCATCCAAAATAGTCCTGGGGTTAAGTATTTAGTTTGATTCTGCATTTGCTTTCTTGATTGTGGTACAAGGTTATGGCTGCCTGGCTAACAGACAATACATTGTTTTTGCTAGGGAAGTTACAGAATGTTTGTTACAATTAATTGTTAGGATGTTTTGAGTTCTGTGCTCTTGTGAAGGTCCTCTTTGATACTGTGAATAGGGCTCTGTCTTGGTATTATTTCATGAGTGTTTCTTGATGAGTTGAGCTCCTTCTCTCCCAGACAAGAGGGAGAGATGAGGCCGAATGAGTTCACGCTAGTTTTGAGAGACTCGATTGTTTACATAGTTGGGGAGTTCATTAGGTGGGTTCTGAGGGTTTGGTTTCACTTGAACCCAGCACTGGTTTGTTTTGACTCCCTGACCTTCTGGATGCCTTCCCTGGTAAGGTGACAAATGTCACTCCTCCCTGCAACTCTGTGAAGGGAGGTCAGGTTCTGGCTGTGGTCCCCAGTAGGTCTAAGAACTTGATGGTTGGTGTATAGTTTCACTGGATTTCAGGGAGCCACAAGGGGCTCCATGAGAAATGCTTGATTCTTCAGATTCCCTTTACCGATTCCAATAAATTGTCCCATCACTAGTACAATATTTATATATATATTTTTAAATTGGCAGAGACTGCATGCATTTTTAGTATTGTATATACTGTATTATCTTTGTTAAATATCTTCCTTTTTTTTTTTTTTTTTTAACTTTCTCACATTGCTTTTATCTTCTTTGGGTAAATGCCTGATTACTTTATTGAAATAGGAAGTGAATAAATTATGATCTTCAAATACGTGCCAAATTATTGGCAATAAATGTTGTTCCTTTTTCTTGTTGATCACAGGCTTGGGTGGTTGAGAGGATGGGCAAATTCCACAGAGTGTTGGACCCTGGCATAAACCTGTTGATACCCATATTAGATAAAGTGAAGTATGTACAGAGCTTGAAGGAAATAGCAATTGATGTTCCAAAGCAAGCAGCGATAACTTCGGGTATGTGTTTTGTTTATTACCTGTCTTTATTGGCTGTATCGCCTTACTATAGTAAATGAAGTGAGCCAGACACAGCTGCCCTTTAACTCAATAATGAGGGCATTCTCAAATGGGAGTTTTATGTGAATATATATAAGTATTCGATGCTGCTAGTGTCCCTTTATTAATCGCCATAGAGTATCAATATTACTGGTTTTCCATAGTTGGGGACAGGAAGCCTGTTAGGAACATGAAGATTTCCCCCAAGCCAACTACTGACCTCTTCAGGATGCAACCCACAACAGTTGCCTAACTTCCAGGTACCTCTTTACTGCTAGATGAGCAGGCATCATTTGAGGGGGAAAAAAAAAGCGAACGTGTCCTGTGGGAATTGTACCCAGAACCTTTCGGCTGTGGCCCGACAGCAACGACTGCTGCATCATAGGATCCTATGCTACATGTGTCCCCTCCATTAATTACTGATACTCTATACCTACCATACGATCTCAAAGATAATACAGTGGTACCTTGGTTTTTGAATGCCTCTTTTAGAATTTTTGTTCTTGAGCTCGAGTTTGTTGATACACATGTGGGCCAACCGAATACGTGGCATGCATCAGTTTACCAGTGTCTCGCCTAGTGATGACCACGCTTGAATTCTTTAAGAATTTCATAATTTTTGTTTTTTTTGGTTTCTGAACATAAAAGTTCTTGTATATCATGCCATGGGAACCAAGGAAGTCAGTGGTAAAGTTTAACCTAAGAAAATAGTTGAGGGTGACGGATAGAGGAAAAACACGATCATTCAGAGACAATGTGATGTCTCATTACAGACACGTGTTAAAACATAGGGGGAAAACAAGTGTCTATAGACAGATTCTTAGTAAGACAAGCGAGCAGCGAGCCACAACCAGGTCCTGGTGGTATGCCTGCAAAACGTAAGAGAGGTGTCATCACTGAAATATCATCACTGTTGTTATAATGGAAGGGGACTTCCCTTCCCAACACTCACACTCCTCCCTGCAAACACACAACGTAACGGTCCCCTATGATTCCCTTATTACAACTTAAACAAGATGTAACAACTTTATTACAACTTTTTAAGACGTATTAGAATGTTGTTACAACATGTGTCAAAACTTGTTCAGTCGTTGTAGCAATGTCAAAGTATCGTCGTGTTTCACAGGCTCCATCCCCCTTTTCTCACTATGTTCCATATGCCAACAAGTCCTTAATAAAGGTAAGATATACTTGTATGTGACACAATCGACTTGAGAATGGTCCAGGACGGACCGAAACGTCGTCGTCCCTTCAATTTCTAGTGTGTGGTCTGGTCAACATACTTCAGCCACGTTATTGTGACTCATCGCCTGCATATACTTGTACATACTGTAGTACAAACTATAAGTAGTATATATAAAATGTATTTTTAAGTTAATATTTTTGGGGGTGTGGAATGGATTAATTCAATCTATATTACAGTATTTCTTATGGGAAAAATTTATTTTGGTTTTCGAACCCTCTCTACGAATGGACTAAATTCGAAAACGAAGGTACCACTGTACAGTATTATGTATTAACTTCCTACCTGCTTATACAGTACTGTCATTTTGAAAGCCTTATCCTTTAAGACAAATCAAATTGAAGTTCATAGTGATATGAAGCACCAAATTATGAAATACCTGTATATATATATATATATATATATAGTTTTCTTGCCTGTGCTAGAGTTCCACTATTATATATATATCAACCTATGCTCTATCTTGCCAATATCAGGCCTGACTTCATCTACGGTTTCTGTTTATCAGTCTAATGTTGCCGCCAGTGTTAGGAGGAAGTTCTATTCAGAGAAACGTTTATAAATTTGTTTCCAGATGTGATTTTTCCTACTCATTTACAGGTACAGTACTTTATACTACCATACTGTACTGTGCTAGTGTTTCTTACTTACTCTTCCTTCATTCTGTCCTCCTTGAAACAGACCTCTATATTTTACAGTACAGTATTGGTGTACAATGTAATCCTGGTTGAGCATAACATGGTTCAATGAACATCTTTTTCAAGAGAAATATAGCTGAAATGCCCCTTTTAAAGCAGTGCCTTGGTAGCTCCCTATTTCCTTCCCTTTGTTTCTTACCAAATTGAGTTGTAACATAATGCGAGTAGTAAAATAGTTGCAGACTTGCCAAGCCCAATTGAAAATACACACCACCGAACTGTCTGCCCCTGGAAGAGGGGGCAAGACACTTTCAAATGGCACTTGTTTTGGCACTTGGTTTCCTAGGTGATAGGAGTCTCTAGAGCCTGGTGAGCCCGGAGTCTACTAGGGGCTACAAGATTGAGCTCTGCCGAGCGTCCGACGCATTACTCGTAAAGGGGAATTTACCTTTACTTGATGCTTTAATTTTTGTTTGTACCTTTTTGTTTAATTCCCATTTTTGTCAGGGTTTTTATTGAAAGTGTTAGTCACCTCAAAAGTGCTTCATATAATAGATTAGGCATTGTATGTGCTTTTTGTATTATTTTAAGTCTCATGAAATTTTTTTGTTTACTTGTTTTTAAATTATTGTATATTATTGGATAAAAAATGCTATGATAGCAATCAGCTGGCAGTAGCAAATAGTTTATAATATTTTAATGTGAAAGAGAAATACGGCATGAGTTAATTAAGTAATTTTATTTTAGATAATGTTACCCTGAGTATTGATGGCGTCCTCTACTTACGAATCCTTGACCCATACCGAGCAAGTTACGGAGTAGAAGATCCAGAGTTTGCCATTACTCAGCTTGCCCAAACTACTATGAGGTAGGCTTTTATTGCAAGATATTCTTCCATGTGTGCTTTTATTTAAACAAGAATTAAGTTTACAAAACCTGAATAATTTGCAATTCTATTATACGTTCCTGTTGTAAATTTTAAGAATGAATGTCCCAGCAGTCTTGATCAATTAGGCTGTTCGATGCAGCGGCTCGCAGCCTGATGAACGAGTCACAGCCTGATTGATCAGGCTGTGATCAGTCAGAAAATAGGACAGTACAGTATGTCAATTTCGCGAGCTGCTACCATTTTCTAATAGTGTACGACAGTTTTTGTCGTTAGGTAAAGTTTACGTCAAACTACAAATGTTCTATTTGGAGGATGGGTTGGATCATTTGCATATGACAATGTAGTGATTAATATGAAAGTGTATGCAAATTTATTTAGAGGAAATAAGTGTGTGAAGAGGCTGCAATGTAATCTATGGCTAGTCGTTTTAATTTGTATTAAAGTTTCCACGAGTTGTTTTTTGATGTAAACATCATTTATTGAGCCCATCCAGGGGCCTGACAGCTAAGGGGACAGGGCTCGGGATTCGTATTACAAAGATTCCGGGTTTGATCCCCGGTGGAGGCGGAAACAAACGGGCAGAGTTTCTTTCACCCTGATGCCTCTGTTACCTAGCAGTAAATAGGTACCTGGGAGTTACAGCTGCTATGGGCTGCTTCCTTGGGGGGGGGGGTGACAAAAAGGAGGCCTGGTCGAGGACCGGGCCATGGGGACGCTAAGCCCTGAAATCATCTAGAGATAACCTCTCGAGAGATCCTCACAGCAAATCCATTACCTTGAGAAACCACACCCCCATACACCTTAAACCCCCTGGATAGTTATCTAGATATTTGTGATGGTCTGAAAGTATATTACAGTTCTAGCAATAGTCTACATGTAAACTAGCAGATGAACCTTTGGCCTGAACGGAGATTATTCTCAAGTTATAACTTTGTGTTATAAATTGTTGGCTTAAAATATCAAAAGTATTTGCTGAAAATGTTTTCTTTTAAGAATTCCATTTACTGTAACCGGAATTCATGGGAACGCTGAAATGGTTTTCTAATTCCATATTTCACGGTGTCAGTGATACACTACATTAACATAACCAAATGTAATGAAACCTAACCAAACCCTAACGTAAAGTAACCTTAACCTAACTCTAACCATGGATAGAGAGTAGATATTAGAACTAATTTTGTAGTTTTGTAGTATCATAACTGGGACTACTGTAATTATGTAGTATCCATTCCCTTGAGCATATTTCCTCCTGTCCTCTGGGGGAAAATACATTATATATTTCAATAATTGAATTTCTCTGATTCTATAAGAAGAATTGGGTAATTTAGAATGTAGAAAAGTATGAAAAGTCGGTTTGGATAAGTTTTCATGGAGAGAGAGGTGAAAACCAGGTGCAAATCAGTATTGCCATCTCAACCATTTTTATATAACCCCTGCGCTGCTCAGCATATTAAATTTGACACCTGTGGTGCAACCTGTCCTCTTAAAAGAACGTCACTTTTGGCCATTTACCCGCATGGCCGAATATGGACGTAATTTGAAAATGGAAAAAATAAAAATAAATTTGGGATTTTTTTTTTTCAACAGTATGTTAAGGGTCCTCTGATAGGTTAGGTGGGCAGGAAATTCTCAAAGTTTCAAAATGGTATGAAGAACATTAAAGGAAAGTTTCCTCTTCTAAGCTCGCCGAGTACGCCGGATGACTCGAACAGAAAACGGAACAGTACTGTCACTTTTGTGAGTCGATTTCATTTCAAATTACGTCCAAATTTGGCCATAGCCGCGCATACGAGCGAAAAGTGACGTTATTTTTAAGAGGACGGGTTGTGTGGTGTGCCCAAAAAAGTTGTCCTGAATTTTTTTTTTCCATGTCATTGTTAATTATCATTCAGGAAGTACAAAAATCAAATTACTGTAACAAGTTGCTATCTCTTGTGAGTTGTAGTGACCCTGAGAATGTGACTTTTACTGTAGAAAAAGAAATTGTATGTAAATGAGTTTTAATATTTTCTTCTCATTGGTTTGAATATATAAACATGTGCAGAATATCTAAAGACATTTCATATTTAGTTTCGTATAATATCCACAGAAAAAATCTAATGATTTAAGAAAATATTAGAACACTAATCATTAAAAAAAATACCCTTTAATTCCAAAAACACCTTTGGGGTTTATGTGACTGATCCTGATTAGTTTTATTTTGGTTAATTAAGACTCTTGGATACATTTGCTCCAGTTTCATATAATAAAAAAAAATTCTAGTATACAGCTGACACACTCTGAACAAAATTGGAAAAGTGCTAATTTGTCTAAAAACCTGTACACTTTTTTGTTAACAAAAATTTCAGTTGCTTGAGTGTGGGTTGATGTGTATAGAAGTGGGTGTGCAAGGTTCACACAATTTAGTTACTGTTTTGGTGTACATCACCCAAATGCCACACATTGATCTCTTGACACCTCATATTGAGCGTTTTTCACTTTTTGGATTAAATTATTGCATCATTTCAATTATTGTGCACTGTATTTGTAGCTGAAAAGTGGTAGAAATACTTGGCAAATAATGTTCAGAGGTGTTTCATTGACAGGAGTAAACAATACTTTAAGAGCACTTTGGAATACATTTGTTTTCCCATAGAAAGATGTTTGCTCTGTAAAAGTTTCCCAGGAACACAGTCCTTGTGCAGATTAAAGTTTCCTGTATATTAGAAAATAATTTTATTTTCAGGTCTGAACTTGGTAAGATCTCTCTGGATTATGTCTTCAGAGAGAGAGAGAACCTGAACATGAATATTGTTGAGGTAATAAACAAGGCCTCCGAGGCCTGGGGGATTACCTGCCTTCGTTATGAAATACGTAAGTAGAGTTTGGCTTGTTACACAGGTTGTCTAGGCTTTCACAGAGATGGCTGGTGGCCACACTTGGAAAAATATACTGTAGTATCTTATCTTGAGGTAATCTTGATGATTTCGGGGCTTTTAGTGTCCCCGCGGCCCGGTCCTCGACCTGGCTTCCACCCCCATGAAGCAGCCTGTGACAGCTGACTAACACCCAGGTACCTATTTTACTGCTAGGTAACATGAGCATAGGGTGAAAGAAACTCTGCCCATTGTTTCTCGCCAGCGCCCGGGATCGAACCCGGGACCACAGGATCACAAGTCCAGCGTGCTGTCCGCTCGGCCGACCGGCTCCCATTATATTTTTACATTTTATATTTTTACATTTTATTAGTGGTACTCAGATGCTCCTGAGCTATTTCCACTGTTAATAAAGGTAAAGAAGTGGCCCCAAGTCTCTTCTCATAGTGTTTTCCAAGCAAAATGGTTTGCATATATTAATGCAGAAACATTATTGCTGAATTAGATATGGGAGCTGGATTCTACATTAGTTGAATAGGTTTACTGACATGGTAAATCAGTGGTTGCTTTGTGGTTCATGAAGGCCAATAAAATTCTTAATACAAAATTCAAATTAGTAGTAGAGGAAATTGTACATAGCTCATGTACAATATCCCTGAAGTAATTTTCATAAGTTGGTGTGGGAATGTATGGCTGTAGATATGTAAGTGTGGGTACATGTGTACAACTGGTACTTACCTTGATAAGAGTATTTCCTTCACTTTGGGTCTAATTTACTGTACATTAAATACATTTATTTGTAATATTGCAAATACAGTTTTCAATTGTTATAAGTATTCTAGAATTGACACACTGTTGTGTGGTTTTGAGTTGTTTTTCAGGGTGAATACTCGGTATGAATTTGGGTTAAAAATAAGTAGTTAATTTTTTTATAACTAGAATATTTTAATTTCAATTGACAGTTTATATTACTTTCCAGGTGACATTAAATTACCACAGCGTGTACAAGATGCAATGCAGATGCAGGTTGAGGCTGAGAGAAGAAAACGAGCAACAATTCTTGAATCTGAGGGAGTGAGAGAAGCAGAGGTAAAGCACTCATAACATACTTGTTTTGTGGGACGGCTTCACCATTGGCCCCCTGTAGCTAATCACTTGAAAACCTCTACCCTGTGTTGTCACAGCTAAATATACATAATTACATTGGTGTAATTACTAAAACAAATGAAAAATAATTTTTAATACTTCAAATATTAAGAGTATGTACTGTGATTTTCAGATTAATGTTGCCGAGGGAAAACGACAATCCCGAATTCTTGCATCAGAAGCAGACAAGATTGAACAGGTCAACAGTGCCAAAGGTCAAGCTGAAGGACTTAATCTTCTCTGTGAAGCATTAATTCATAAACAAGGTAAAGATTAAATTAACCAAAAAGAATGTTTTTAAATTAATTTTTGTACTGTGTATATTTCCCTCTTATTCTAGGGGTGGGTACCCAGCTGCACCCTGGTATCTCTTCCCTGTCCCCCTAGATCAACTGGTTTCATATCCACCACAATCTTAATTTTTCTTAAGATTAAAATCTTTAATTTTTAAGACTTAATTTTTCTCTCCCCCCCCCCCCCCTCCTCACACTATCATATTTAGCTGCTAATTTATCAAGAATTATTAATGAAATGCTAAGAAATCTTAAGCATGATTCGTATTTATAGTGAAGGACTTGGCCAGCCATCTTTGACAAATTGATGGCATCACTATTCCCCCCCCCCCCCCCCCTCTCTCTCTCATAATAGGACCAACCCCATCCATCCTGTGTTCCATACCCCCAAACCATTCCCCTGCAAGGTTGGGGGTGGGCTACATAATGTTTGAGGCCAACCTCCATTCACTCAAACATTCCCTATATTATTTACCAGCATGACCCGATCAACCAGGCTGATTTATATGTCCGGCTGCGAGCAGCTGCATCCAACAGCCTGGTTGACCAGTTGAGCAACCAGGAGGCTTGGTCAGGAACGGGGCCATGGGGACGTTGCAAGGTAACCGCAAGATATGGCAGCAAATTTAAAGATTGCATAGCAAGTTATTTCTGGCAACACCTCAGTAGGATACTGACGTACACCAGACTCAACTCCAGACACAGTACATACAACTGTACAGATACACTACAGGCACCTTACTAGAGATATGGGAAAAATAATGAAAAGAACTACATATAGACACTGTATATGATTAGTAGAAAGTCATCATTCCATTTCCAACTTTAAAGGGAAGGGGCATCATTATGGAAGAAACAGTATAGAAGTACTGTATTGAGAAAGGGGCAAGTAAGGCTCCATTCTTAAAATGTTCCACACTAGACACTGTATCATAACAGAATAAACACAGCTACACTCCAACAAAACATCCACAACAACACCACATTATTACTCCATAAAGCTAGGAGTAAAGTGCTTTTCATATGTCATTTATGCTAAATATATGTCGGTCACTTTCTCTTTAAACTTGGTCTTTCTATTCCCTACCATTGGTGTATGTTTATATATTTACATGCATGAAAAGATATAATGGGTTATATTATTACAAGTTTTGGTCTTGGCTTTCCGAGAATATATAAATTAGATGCAATGCATTTTGGTTGAGCTTTGAAACGAAGACATCACAGTTTGAAAGTTATAACTTTGCTGTAATCATCATGGGGTGGTGATCTATATAATCATCATGGGGTAAAAAAAAAAAAAAAAATATTTAAAATGCATGTTTTATTTTTATTATACTGTATATACACAAAGATGTGTTCTATGATTTTGGAAAGGAAAAAGAAAGGCAATATTGATGGAGCAGAATCCTTACTAGAAGAAAACTAGTTTGTTAAATTTGTTAGGTACATATAAATGGGGAAGGTCCAAATATGTTGCCTAGTATCCAGTAGTTAATGGGAGAGGTTGTATCATTAATGACCACACATTAGCGTCTTATCTTGAAATGATCAAATTATAGTTCAGCGGGGCTTCAAATTATGTAGTGCTGAAATTTAAGTGGGAGGTAGTGAAGGTTTCTCTAAATTAAGAGAGGTATTTGGGAATTATTTTAGCTCCTGCAGCACCATATCTTCTTGAGGTTATCTTGATGATTTTGGGGCTTTAGTGTCCCTGCGGCCCGGTCCTCGACCAGGCCTCCACTCCTAGGAAGCAGCCCGTGACAGCTGGCTAACACCCAGGTACCTATTTTACTGCTAGGTAACAGGGGCATAGGATGAAAGAAACTGCCCATTGTTTCTCGCCGGCGCCCGGGATCGAACCGGGGACCACAGGATCACAAGTCCAGCGTGCTGTCCGCTCGGCCGACTGGCTCCTTCACTCGAACATCCTTCACGAGCAGTGTTTGAATGAACACCCAGACCCTTGGCGAATCGAATACCCTTATTATATATTTAGCATTACTGTATATCCACTACTACAGTATTGTCTGATCCTAGACAGTATTGTGGTGTATTTTCACACGAATAATTTTTTTTTTTTTTTTTTTTTTGTAGCTGGAAGACTACCAAGTTATCGAGACTATATAGATTATTTATGTGTTCATGACTTGCACGCTGTGTATCATTATGAATGGGAACACAACTACAACAAATGTTTTGTTTATTCCAGGTCTAAATGCAGCCTCCCTCTCTCTAGCCCAAGCATACATTGCTGCATTCCAGAACTTGGCCAGCAAGAATAATACTCTCATATTACCATCTAATGTAGCAGATGTCACTGGAGTAGTTGGGTCTGCTGTCAGTGTCTATCAGACATTGGCAAAGTCTTTAAAAGTTAATGCCAGTAGCAATGTTAATGCTAGTAGCAATGTAGAGCCAGAAGCTCAGGTTAAGCATTATGAGGAAAACGAAGAAAAATAGAAAATTACTGTATTGGAGATATTTACTGTTGTAAATGTCTCATATTGATTGTATTCCTATAAATATTATGCCTCCATAAGAGTGAATGATATAAAACTATACAAGAAAGAATAATGGATGAGACATTGTAAATGATGGTAATATCTCATGAATCATTCATGTACAATTCTGAGATCCAGGATAGGTTAACTTTCTTTACTATACCAGGGATACCATAGAATGGGTGAGCCAGGTTAAGTTTATTATTGGTTATACTGAAATATTTCAAGAAAACCCTTGTTAACTATCAATAAAGGATGTGCAGAACCTTGTACTTAATACAAGAAACCTAAACCAATCAAACTAAACTAATGGTGATATCTTATACAAAAGTCTACCCAGTTATTCAAACCTCCATCCTTACCTACTGGCAGGCTTGTTGGTCTTCTGTAACTGATAACAAACTGCGTACTCTTAAGAGTTGTGTGTCCTCGTGGCCGTCCTCCTACCACCGTAACCGGCAATGGGAAACGGCTCTGGTGAGGTTGCATATTGGCTATACACGCTTAACTCACGGTCTCTTAATGGAGCGCCGCCCTGCTCCTTATTGTCTAAATTGCATGTCCTGGATTCCGGGACGAGCGTGTGTCTTGTTTTCTGGCCATCCCCTGCAGTCGCTTGTCCCTCGATAGAATTCTTGGTGAATCGGATTCTTTTGATATTGTTCACCTTATGCGTTTCTGTTCTCATATTGGCATCCTTGGTGATATTTAGTGCCCTCATTATTCTGCACATTTGATGGTGCTACATAGCCTTCCCGGTTTGGTGCCTTTTGATAATTAATTACTTGTATAAAAGTGTATTGGCATCCTTAGTGATATTTAGTGCCTTTTTAAATATCCCACACATTTGATGGTGCTATGTAGAAGGCTTGGTGCCTTCTTTTAGTAATTGCTTATAGAAAAGTGATCAGGGCAGTCTACAACCAAATGATCCTTGCTTATATTCTTAATGTGCCCAAACAGCTTTTCATGATTATGCTCATTCTTCGTCCTTCTTTGTTGCTTTATGGTCGCCGCCCTTGTGTACAAGGATTCCGCTAAGCTTTTGGGGTTAATCTTCGACACTCGTTTGTCTTGGTCACCCTATATCCCTTACATCCGCGTTGAATGCTCTAAGGCCCTTACCCTCCTTCAGGTATTGTCCCATACTTCTTGGGGAGCGGATAGGCGCGCACTCCTCACTTTACAATACTCTCTCATCCTGTCTAAACTCTTATGGTTGCCCTGCTTACTCGTCTGTTTCTCCTCCTACTCTTCGTCTTGATGCTTTGCACTATACTGGGTTGTGCCTCAGTTCTGGTGCCTTTCGTTCGTCTCCCTGTCCTCAGCTTGTATGTTGACACTGGCTTCCTATCTCTCTACGATCGCCATGATCGCTACTGTCTTTGCTATCTTGCGTGGTCCTGGCAACATCCTTCCTCTTGCCTCTGTCGTGCTTTAACTTTTACCCCCCCTGTGGTTCCTGTTCCTCTTACCACCTCTCTTTCTGTCCAGTTATCTCACTTACAGGATTCTTTTAGTATTTCTAATATTTCTCATGTTCCTTCCTTGCCCCCATGGGGAGTCCCCTTCCGAAATTTTGTGCATCCTTAACTCGCATCACTAAAGCTTTTACCCCTCCTACAGTTCTGGAACACCTTTTCCTTGAGCACTTTTCTTCACACTCCCGCTCCGTTTTCATCTTCACCAATGGATCTAAGTCTGCAGACGGTGTAGGCTACTCTGTTGTTTTTCCTGACAGCACTTGTATGTGTTACCTACCTCCGGAGATTAGCATCTTCACAGCGGAACTTTATGCTATTATCTCTGCTCTTCGTCTCCTGCTTTCTCGTTGTCATTGACTCGTAGTGCCCTCATGGCTCTCAGGTCCCATGGCTCTCCGGCCCATCCAGTGGTTGTCGAGATTCAGCATTGGTTGTTTCTTATTTCCAGTAAATTTAAGTCAGTTGAGTTTTGCTGGGTTCCCAGCCATATTGGTGTGTCTTTAAATGAGCGTGCGGAATGCTGCCGCTAGGGAAGCTGTCCTCTCTTGTCCCATTTCCCGTAAAAATATTCCTTATTCAGACTTTTACCCAGTTATTCATTTGTCCATCCTTACCCGTTGGCAGGATTGCTGATCTTCTGTTACTGGTAACAAACTGCGTACTCTTAAGAGTAGTGTGTCCTCATGGCCGTCCTCCTACTATCATAACTGGCAATGGGAAACAGCTCTGGGGCCAGATTCACGAAAGCACTTGCGCAAGCACTTACGAACGTGTACATCTTTCCTCAATCTTTGACGACTTTGGTTACATTCATTAAACAGTTCACAAGCATGAAAACTTCCCATTCAACTGTTGTTTTTGTTATAAACAGGCTCCTGGTGCTTCGGAGCTCATTAACTGTTTAATAATTGGAAACAAAGCCGCCAAAGATTGAGAAAAGATGTACAGGTTCGTAAGTGTTTGTGTAAGTGCTTTTGTGAATTTGGCCCCTGGCGAGGTTGCGTATTGGCCATACACGCTTAACTCACGGTCGCTTAATGGAGCGCTGCCCTGCTCCTTATTGTTCAAATTGCATTGTCCCTCTTACGGTCGTGCATATCCTTGTTGAATGTCCTGACTTCAAGGATGAGTGTGTCTTGTTATTCTGACCGTCCCTCGTGGTCACTTGTCCCTCGATAGAATTCTTGGTGAATCGGATACTTTTGATATTGTTCGCTTTATGCGTTTCTTTTCTCGTATTGGCATCCTTGGTGATATTTAGCGCCCTCTGATTATTCCACATATTTGATGGTGCTACATAGCCTTCCCGGTTTGGTGCCTTGTTTTGATAATTACTTACACCAAATCTTTACCTGCAGGTAATCATGAAAGTATCTGTTCACCTTGTGGTAAATAGGCACGTGGGAGTTAAGATAGGTGTAACCCACAACACTGAGGAAGGTCAGTCATTGGCTTAAGGTTTTCAACTGGGGATCCAGCCCGTCCTCGCATACAAAGATCATCCAGTCGCCAAAGCCCCCGTTTATGAATGAAAAATGGTTTACACACGACTCTCAACTGATGACGTCCGAACACTTCTGGAACAAGTGCTTCGCTGATGTCCTCTGTTCGAACCACAATTCTATAAATGCTTCACCCACATACTTCAAATATTTGCCAAGAGAACCTAAACACCTAACAACCTATGCCTAACTATACTGTACATATAATTTTGATGTTTAATATTAATTTATGAGAACAAACCAATTTTTAATACACAGTATGTTAATTGATCAATACGTCTGGTGCTTTAAACAGCATAGTGTGAGGATGGGCTGGGGATTCTGAAAACTTTCCTTGGGTTCAGTGGGGGAAAAATACTATATACCACCTGCTCTCATCAACAAAGGCCAAATGCTCATTAATCCCACCACCAAACCCCCATTTATGAAAGAGGGTTTACACACGACTCGCTGATGCCGTTTGAACATTTCTGTGACGACCTCTTAAAATAGCACCACTTAAATGCTTCACCCACATGACAAATACAAATAATCAACAGATCCTAAATATACAAAGAACTATAATATGAATATATAAATGAGAACAAACCTATTTTTAACACAGTATAGTATAATGGGTGAATGCATCTTAGGGCAGGACCCCTGCTTTGAGCCTGGCCTGAGAACAGGTTGCTGTATAGCAAAGAGAAAATTAAAATAATTTTGTGATATAGAACTGAAATACAATAAGCAGGTAGTCGGACATCAATCAGATGGCAACACAGTAGCGGGCTAAGGGCAATAAGGGACCAAACCCAACAGTCACGGTAGCAGCATAAGAGGTGGAACTGGAGAAATCAGAACAGGCCCCAAAGCTACTCGCAGTCCAGTGGAAAAACCACACAAAGTACTGGCACCCACACAATCTGAGCAGCAACTGCAAAGTCACCTGGGACTGCCACAATACCAGCAGGTGGCAGCACTGCAGATGAAGCAGTCACCGTAGGATAGAAAAGTGATGCCAAGAGCGAGTTTCACAAGAGGCCCAGCCAAGTCCTGACCTGGGACGGAACTAACTAGGACTTCTGCCGGATCACCAGGAACCTGAACCCAATGAGCTGTGGAAAGAACCAGATTCCTGGCTAGCAGATATGCAAGCTGAGTGAGAGGCCCACCTAGCCAGTCATCAAAGTAGGCCAGAACATGACCCCCTAACAAACGAAGACGAGTCACCACATCCCAGGCCAAACTGGCAAATTCACTGGGAGTCAGATTAAAGCAAAGGGAAAGAAACCCATAAGCGGTAATTACACCCCATAATAAAACAACCAATCCCTGAACCCTGGACAAATAGGACCATGCCAGTACAGCCCATCCTCCAAACAAAGACCCAAAAGTGATTCCATGCACCCGCCAAAACCCTGTTTATGAATGAAAAACGGTTTACACACGACTCACAGCCGATTTCGTTCGAACACTTCTGGAACAAGTGCTTCACTGACAAATTTTGTTCGAACCACAACGCTATAAATGCTTCACCAACGTACTACAAATACAAATAATCGCCAACAGAACCTAAACACCTAACCTATGCCTATATAAGCACAATATATTAATACAGTATATTATAATATTAATTTTATATTTGAGAAAATTTGTTTTGAATGAACAGTATGTAAAAATTAATGAATGCGTCTGTGGGGTCGACCACTGGATGTAATGGACTTGAGCCGAGGACGGGTTGGCCAGTATGCATCCCAGAAGTTCAGGGAAACCAACTGAATGTGTCACTAATACGAGGTGAATCTGGGCTAGAACCTAGTGATCAGTCAGCAAATGGGGCAAGGGATGAACTGGTTCTATCTTGACAGGTCATAGATGAACCAGAGCTCCACCAAATCCTGTTTTGGACCCAGGAAGAGACAGGATATCCATCAAAGTGACATGGTCATTTTGACATCGGAAGCAACCCACCCAGAAATGACCTAACAAGGGCAAGGTAAAAAGAGGTCTGCCCCAAAAGGGACAAGGGGCTGACCAACTCTACTGCAGACCATAAGAAATCCAAAAATTCCACAAATCATGGGACCTCCCCCCTCAACCCAACCCCCCCTGCATAGTTATCTAGATATTTGTGATTGTCTGTAAGCATATTATAATTCCAGTAATAGTCTACATGTAAACTGGCAAATGAGAATAATCTGTTTACAACAATGGTTCAAGTTATAACTTTAATGTAATATAAATTGTTGATTTAAAATAAGAATTTTCTTGTTTTCTTCCCAAGAAATTTGGTTTTCTGAAAAATGGAATTTGAGGGGGCACAAATAGTTTTCAATTTCCATAATTTACATTATTGTCAATAATACATTGTATTAATGTAACCAATAAAATTAATCTAACCTAACAACCATGAATAGAGAGTAGCACAAATTATGTAGTCATCCCCATCTATTCCCTTGAGCAAATCTTCTCCCTGAAGACAGATTGCCCAACCACACTGCCATGTCAAAGGGGTGAACCACAACAAGCATGAGCCCTCTGCAAAGTATGAGCACGGTGCTAACTATCAGAAGACAACAGTAGATTTATCAGAATATGAAATATCAAAACATTTGGCCCATGTAAGTGGGCCAAACAAATCCTGGAACACAGGTGTGCAAGGGAATAGGGCGAGACTGAGTAGGCTCACAACACTGCACCCCTATGGCAGAGAGGGGGAGGGGGTATAAGATACCATTGTAACAAACAACTAATCACCATATGTGACACCGAAGATGAGTTTCAAGGTACAGGAGAGGATCAAGAGGAATCGCCAGACTGGGCCGACAAAACCAGGAGCCAAAAATATAAGTGTATTAAGGTCGGAAATCATAAATGGTGAATATAAAGAATATGCTTGCCTGGAGTCAAGGAACACCACTTAGTACGGCAGTGAGGGAGGCCAAGTGCAGTTTAGTGTACAATGTCCCAAGCGGTTATCTCCCCGTTTAACATGGCAATCCTATTTGGATTGTACCTAGATCAGGTTCTGAGTTCTATTTCCCAGGGAGTAGCTGTGATAACATGGTCCAACAGGCTGTTGCTTGGAGCGGTCCACATATACACAATAGCCTAGTTGGTCCAGTACTTTTTGCAGAAAACTGTCCAGTTGTTCTTGAAAACTTACATAGCCTTCCCGGCTTGGTGCCTTCTTTGATAATTATTTACTTATTTCCACTTTTGTTCCGGCAATATTTCTTATACTAGCTGGGAGGATATTGAACAACCGTGGACCTCTGAGTGTGCCTCAATCACCTCCACTCTTCACTCTGTTTTTTCTGCATTTTCTTCCACATCGTTCATTCCGGTATGTTGTAACTTTACTGTGTAAATTTAGGACCTGTCCCTTCAGTATTTTCCATGTACACTATACAATATTGTTGCCTCTTATCATATCCTTTCTAGAGTAAATTTAAGAGCTTTGAGATGATCCCAATAATTTGTGCACTTTATCATGTCCATGCATACCACGTGTTCCTTTACTTCTAGCCTACACTATATTTGCTTAGTTATGCTCCCTAAACATTAAGTCTTCAGACATCATTATTCCCAGATCCTTTACATGTTGCTTTTCTATTATGGGCAGATTTAATTGTACTTTAAGGTTTTAATTTTTACCTTAACAAAAATTTTTACTGATAAACATGTTATTTTCTGCTGCCCAACTGAAAACTTTATTAATATCAGCTTTAAGTTTTTCAATGTCTTCTGTAGAAGTAATTCTCATGGTGATTTTTGAGTCATCTGCAAAATGACAAAGTTGTGATTTGTATTTTTCTCTTATCTGATATTGAGAATAAGGAAAAGCAGTGGTGCAAGGACTGTGTCCCGAGGTACAGAACCTTTAACTGTACACGGACTTGATTTTATAGATTGATCATTACTCTATTTGACAGAATTTGATATCCATTGCCCTACATAACCTGTTATCCCTACCCATTTTAAGGACTTCTAGTACAGGCATACCTCAGTTTAAGAGATTAATTGGTTCCTGGAGACGCCTCGTATTCCGAAAACTCGCATTCCGAAGCTAATTTCCCCATAAGAAATAAAGGGAAATGAATTAATCCGTTCCTGACTACCCCAAAAACCCCACATCAAACTAAATTTTTATACCTAATTCATCTAAATAAACCTACAAAACTATGTTCAAGCTATTACTTACCTTGCTGTTGAATGCTGTAGGCGTATGGAAGATGGTGAGGAGGTGGGAGGAAGAGAGGAGTTACTGTTTGGAAGGGGAGTCCCCTTCCATTATCACATCAGGCAGTGAGGACTTCACTGGTATGCACACTCTGGCACATTTTGCCTGCATACCACTAGGACTTGCTTGTTTTACTAAGAATTTGTCTAATGACACTTGTTTTTCCCTACATTTTAAGCACTTATCTGTAGTAAGAAATCACATTATCATTTAAAAGGTCAATGCAACTGGCCTGCTACAGCTTTATCTGGGTGAGTTTCTTCAACAAAACTTTGCAGTTCTTCCCATACTTCACACATTTTCTTAATCAAGAAGGGACATCCTCTACTGCCTCTACTCACAGCTATTTTCTTAGGTTGAACCTTACCAATGGCTTTCTTGAGACCCATGGCAAGATATATAATGACAACTTTTATGCTCAAATGGCCAAAAAACCGATAAAAAACTGTAAATCCTTGTGAAGAATTCAGGTGGGATAGTCACTGGACACGAGACACTGGTAAACTGAGGAGCGATCGCCATGCCACCACGCGCCAGTCGGCCTGTACACGTATCGACAAACTCGCGTCCCGAGGTAACCCTCGCCTTCCGAGACATATTTTTGGAGTAAATCCTGCTCGTCTTCCGAAAAACTCGCATACAGGGACACTCGCATTCCGAGGTACCACTGTATATTCTCGTGTCGTCCAGGGTCGAGTGCATGGGCATATTGTCAATTTCTGTTTCAATATCTGCAGATTTCATGTTGATATCAGTTATGTTTTCAAGGGTTTGGTTATCATGCATAAAGAAGCTGTCCACTAACATTCTGTTTATTGGAGTGCTAAACATGTCCTCGTATTGCTTTTCTAAGTTTTCACTAATTTCTTTGTCATTCTCTTTGTATGACCCTTCACTTGTAAGTTTGGTCCAATATGGACAGGTTTTTTATTTCAATTTCACACATGTGAAGAAGTATTTTGAACTTCTGTGCAGAAAGAAAATTAATGTTACTATATATAGCTTACTGGTAAGCAAGTGAATATATAAGTATGGTATATGCCAATTCTATCCATGGTTCAAAAAGTATGATAGTGAACTAAATTAGCAAAACATTTAAAGGCACCAGATACCTAACGATAAGAGAGTGGGACGTAAAACCCAACTTCTCCCCCGTGGAGACCTTGATAGACAAAAACAGGAAACTTTCATTCATTTGCAGCATTTCAAACAAAAATTTTTAGGCTTTATTTTAGGTTTTAAAAACAAACTTTTGTAAACATACAAACATTTATTAAAAAAATTAAATAAAATGTACTTCATAAATACCTTGTACTTTCATTGGGTACATAACGTCTCTATCATAGGACAAAAAATGAGCATTGAATGTAATAAAATAATTTTGTGAATGTAAACTCAACAGCTCACCAGACCTTTGGCACTGGAACAGCAAGGCCACACCACCACTATCAGCTCCTAAGGTACAGTATTCTCACACCCTACCAGCAACTACAACAAATCTGGCTCCCTGAAAGAGGGAAGCCAGATTGTATTACCCATATTTGGCTCATGTGGATCAAATATTGACCTTTCAACCAAAGTAAACTGCTAACAAAGTCCAAGGAGCTGTACAGTAAAACAAGCAACTGCTATATGAGACAGAAATGAACAGTGCCAATATTTGCTACCCCAGGCATCCACCAGATGGCAACTTGGTCACTCTAGTCCCATCCAGCCACCCCAGACAAAGCCTAGAGTCCAAGAGACAGCTTGGGCACCCATACCAGCTCCAGAGCAAACAGCCTGGCACCAAGGCACAAGATCAGGGACTTTATATACCGAGTCTTGATCAGGAAGTGAAGTTGGTAACTGACTGCTGCTGCTACCTGGTGGTGGCCGGTGCAAGTTGAGATGATGTTTGTTTACTACTGGACATTATCAGTTTATTTTTACGTGTTACCATCTGGTGTCTTTCATTTCATTCATTTCCCATAGAGCAGTAGCTTGTTTCCTTGTATTTCCTTGTTTTATAGTATTGGCTTTCTGAGCAACTTGTTTGATTATGTGATTGATCTCCACATGCCACCCTTACCTCTTGGACCAGAATTTGGCTACCACCTCGTATTAGCCAAATTCTGGTCTTGATTCTCAGGACAAAGCTCTGGTCAGTTATTAAGGGAGTCAGCACAGAAAAAAATATGCATCTTGCATGACAAAGGTATTTGTAACATCCATTTCATACATCTACACAAGACCCCCAAAATCAGGAATTTAACATATCTTACATCTAAAAATATATTTCATATAACCTAATATTATGTTTAATTAGGTAAATTTAGTAATTACATTATGTGCATTAAATGGTGAAACAAACATTGCACTTATTACAAAAAATCTCATAATAATATATTACTCGATTACCTGTATATATTATCCCCGATACCACATACATGACCAATTGGATTGCTCATATTTATGAATACTTGAAATAAGTCTAACACCGAGATGTTTAAATTACTTTTACCCTAGTCGATCATTTCTGGACTATACCTATAAACCACTCGTAGGCATTATACTTTCAAGGCGTTTCAAGCATCGTATTATGCTGTGAAATAGTGTTCATATACACTAATTCCTTACATGTATGCATGTGTAAATCACAAAGAAATTATCATGATAACTAATGTGAAACATGTAACCACAAATAAAAATAAACCATGAAATACTTTGAACACTTTCATTTTCATTTCAATGCATCTAAAGATGTATTGAATGAACGCGAAATAACTCGAGAATTTCGTGTTTCATTTTCCTTCATGGTCATACATTTTAACACGTGTACACACACACACACACACACACATTGTATATACAGTATAAAGAAAAGATATATGGAAGAGTATTTAACATTTATTTATTTATTTTTGTTTCTCAACTGCCGCCTTACAATACTATGTGGACTGTCAACTGCTGTAGGAGGTTCAGCCTGGGAAGCAAACAATTGAATGTCAAATAATGTCTATACTTGTATACTGGGAACTGTACTAATACACATGTACAGTACCAGGTACTGTATAGTACTTGTATGAATATACTGTAAATGCAACAAAACATGCATGAAAATAATAATAAATGTGGTCACAATGGCAAGGAGAGCCAGAGGAAAGATCTTAATATTTAGGTATTTTAACCACCAGAAATAAACTGGCCAACAGAGGATCCTCACAGGGGAGATGAAACATGGAGAGAGTAAGATTTGTGGACACTACACACAAACACTTCCTGTAGCAGCATATCTAGGACTTAACAAAAGAGGTAAACACCAGCTGCCTTAGACCTGGTGTTTACCCGAGATGAAGATGATGTTGAAAACTTAAACTCTGAGGTACCTCTAGTATCCACCGACTACTGTGTTATAATGTTTGATTACATTACAGAACTGAGAAAGCGAGTTGGAAACGGGACAAGGCCCAACAGAGGATACGAGAGTACTTCAGGAAGGTTAGGGATTATCTACAAGAGGTTCAATGGGAGACTGAAATAGAAGAAAAGTCACCAAATGAGATGATGGAACTCATGAAACAGAAACACAAAGAAACAACAGATCACTTCATATCTTTCAAGAGGGAAATGGACAAAAGAAGAATGGGTAACCCGTGGTTCAACAATGAGGAAAAGAAAAAAAATATGAAAAAAGCAGATATGGGTACAGAGGTAAATAGGACAGCAATGAAGAAGGTCAGGAATGATTACACAAAAATAAGAAGGGCAGCAGAACTGCAGCTTGAGAATGACATTGCAGCAAAACAAAGAGCCAACCTAAACTGATACACAGTCATAAACGAATGTAAACAAAAGTACGAGACCATATGATTAGGACTGCAGGGACAAGGCAACACACTTTTGGAGAATGACCAAAAATGTGTGAAGAACACAAGGGGTTCCAGGTCTTCAAACCAGAAACAGACTGGTGTCAAAGTAGGGGTGACAACAGAACCAGAAACAATAGAAGAATTGTAGTTAATGTAGCAGGGATAAAAAGATACCTGGAGAAATTGGATGTGATAAAAGCAGCAGAACCAGACGTACTGGTTTGGTAGTATCACCATGGGTACTGAGAGAAGCTGCAGGGATGTTGTGTTACCCGTTAACTATTGTGTTCAACAATACACTGGAGATGGGTAAGAGCTACCAGAAATCTAGATAAAGGCAAAGTACCAATATTCAAGAATGGAGATAGATATGAAGCACTAAACCAGTATCATTAACATGCATTATAGAAAAAGACACAAAGAAAAGGATTGTAGAACATTTGGGGAGAGTAAATTTTATAACAGAGGCACAACATGGCTTCAAAAGGAATATTATGTTTAATAAACTTGATTGAATTCTAAGACACGGTCACCAAAATAAAACAAGAGAATGAAGGATGGATAGAATCCATCTTCCTAGATTGGCAAAATGCTTTTTGATATATTTGTGATGAACTTCAGTTCATGAGTTCAGCACAAAATTCTAATACACAACTACAGGCTAGATTCCCTAACTTGTATACCATGCAAGGTGATGGAGATGATCGCAAGGAAAGGGCTCATAGGACATCTAGAGGAAAAGAGCTTTGTAACACACCACCAGCATGGCTTCAGGGATGGCAAATTGTGCCTCACAGGCTTAATAGAATTCTACAGCCAGGCAACAATAATTAGGCAAGGAAGAGAAGGGTGAACAGACTATTTTATTGGACTGTCAGAAAGTCATTGACACAGTACCCTATAAAAGGCTGTTACAAAAGTTTGAGAAACAGAGGGGGGTAAAAGGTAAGGGTCTCCAGTGAATAAGGGAGTATCTAATTGACAGGAAACAGCGAGTAACTGTGAGAGGGAAGACATCAGAGTGGCGAGATGTCACCAGCAGAGTCCCACAGGGCTCTATACTTGGACCCATCCTGTTTCTAATACATGTAAGCGATCTTCCAAAGGGGATAGACGCATTCCTCTCAATGTTTGCCAATAATGTAAAAATTATAAGAAGAATCAAGACAGATTAAGATAGACAGAGACTACAGGACAACCTGGAGAAATGGTCTAGAAAATGTCTACACTTTCCTGAGTTGAACTTTTAGTAAAGTGTAAAGTAATGAAATTAGGCGAAGGGAGCAGGAGACTAAACACAAGGTACCATCTGGGAGGTGAAATCTTGCAAGAGTCAAATAGAGAGAAAGATCTGGGGTTTGATATCACACTGAACTTGTCCCCAGAAGCCCACATCAAAATGATATCAGCAGCAGCATATGTTAGATTGGCCAACATAAGAACTGCCTTTAGAACCTTGTGTAAGGAATTGTTCAGGATCCTGTATACCACTTATGTTAGATCAATCCTGAAGTGTGCAACTCCAGCCTGGAGTCCATACCTAGTTAAACACAAGACAAAATTAGAGAAAATTCAGAGGTATGCCATTAGACTAGTCCCAGAACTGAGAGGTATGAGCTACGAGGAAAGGCTACGGGAGCTAAACCTCACGTTCCTGGAAGACATGATAACACCTACAAAATTCTCAGGGGAATTGACAGGGTGGGCAAAAACTATATAGCACGGGTGGAACACGAACAAGGGGACACAGGTGGATACTTAGTACCCAAATGAGTCACAGACACATTAGAAAGAATTTTTTAAGTGTCAGTAGTTAAGAAATAGAATGCATTAGGCAGTGATGTAAACTCCACACTCCATACTGTGTATGGAGGCAGACTCCATACACAGTTTCAAATGTAAATTTGATAAGAGCCCAATAAGCTCCAGAATCTATACAACAGTTAACTGACAGTCGAGAGGCGGGACCTAAGAGCCAAGGCTCAGCCCCGCAAGCACAACTAGCCGAGTACAAGAAGGTGAGATAAGCAGGGATAACACGAGAGGTACTGGACTGGGTACAGGAGTACTTGACAGACAGGAAACAAAGGGTAATAGAGAACATGTCAGGCTAGAGATCAGTGGAAAGTGGTGTTCCACTGGGCTCTGTACTAGGGCCATTGCTGTTTATAATTTACGTAAATGACCTGGCAGAGGAGGTGAGCACGGACATGTTGAAGTCTGCGGATGATGCAAACTTTATGAGGAGAATAAGAACTGAAGGAGACTGTAGAGTGTTGCAAGGAGACCATAACAACCTTCAGGGGTGGCAAATATGTGGCTACTGGAATTCAATCTCAATAAGTGCAAAATAATGAAATTGGGTAAGAGAGACAGGAGACCTATATTTATACCTTAAAGGAAAGGCAATTACCGGCAATAATAAGAGAAAAAGACCTAAGAGTCGATATAATCTCAAAACTAACACCAGAAGCTCACATGAACAGGATAACATCTGCAGCATATGGGAAGTTAGCATACATTAAAATGTCATTTAAGAATCAAACAAGGGGGCTTTCAAGTTCATACACACTACCTGTGTAAGACCATTACTTGAGTATGCAGCTCCAGTATGGAACCCCACACCTTGTGAGGCATAAACAGAAATTTGAGAAGTTCAGAGGTTTGCAAGTAAATTAGTACCAAAATTGTGAGCCATCATCTATGAGGACAGGTTGAGAGAACTCATCCTCACAACCTTAGAGGAGAGAAGAAATGGGAAATTGATAAGGCGATAAAAGAAATCTATTTAAATTAAAATAAAGTAGGATATGGGGGAAATCAATGGAAGCTGGACATGGAACCGAGTTGAAGAGATGTAAGGAAGTTCTCTTTCCCTGTACGGAGGGTCGGCAAATGGAACACATTGAAGGAAAAGGTTGTTGAAGCCAGTTCCATCCACAACTTTAAAAAGAAAAATAATGAAAATGTTACTATTGAAAAAGATAATTATTGAGCCAAGTATAAAGAGCTAGGAGGTGGGAATAAAGCCCTAGATCACACTTCCCCGTTGTCACTGATACGTAAGCACTATATAACACACATTGGCTTCCTTATAAGCCTAAGGCTCAATTGCTTTTACAGGTTCTATCTGTATCCTTTCATTATAATTCTAATGAGAAACTGTATCTTGGTACATTTCTCGACCACGTCTCTCGGTATCTTGTATGTTGTGATACTGTCTACTCTACTTTTGTACTGTATTTTCTTTGTTTACTGAGGTGTGGGTTCTATGCCAGTCCTGCATACTTCAAAACTGCTCTAATATACACTTCTTTGCTTAAATTTCTAAAAGATGTTCTGTCTATTACTCTCGCACATGATGGCAGTTACTTCTTAAAGCAGCACAAAATGCAAACAACCCAGAGCAGGATATAATGAGGATAAAATAAGCTTCCCCAATACAAGCCCATGACCACTGCATCATAGTATTTGACTGAACAATTCACCTGATAAAAACTGGTCCATTAATGGGTCCAGGTAGGAATGAGAAGACAGTCTTTCTTCAGATACAGTAATAGTGTAAAAATTAACTAGAGGCAAAGAGATTTATGATGTATTATATACCCCATTAAAGCACACAAGCCACAGAAAAATACACAATTCTTAGAAAATGTGAAAGGAGAAGAGCAAGATTAACACATGGATCAAACAGAAAAATAAGAAGTCGAGGATAAAGGTAAGACAGTACTAAAGAAAACAATGAGGAACCGAGAAGGAACAGAAATTAGTACCGGTATACTATACTGGAGTCAAGATAGAAATGGAGAGAGCTCAAGAATGACAGCAACAAAATCTAAAGAAGGTCTGCAAGAAATTAAAAAAATAAATTCCGAAAGTCTTTCCTCATGAAGATAACAGTAGAAACCGCTAATAAAGCTAAAACCCCAGCATTGAATGTAATGAAATGCTTCTTTCTGAAGGAGCCCTTGTGACTCCCTGAAGAAATGCACATGAGCCATCTGAGCATCCCCTTGCTCAGATGGCTCCATACTAAAATTGTCACATCAGTTGTTAAAGGTGTATTTGGCTACCAGGAACCAGAGCTAGACCCTGACCCATCCCCCTTGCAGAGACGCCGGGAGTAGATGATAATCCACCACCCGAAAAGAAAAAGCCACCAGGAAGATCAGTGAAGCTTTACAGACAACTGGATGGTTCACAGAAAGGCCTCAGAACTGCCAAACAACTCCACAGACAAATCACACAGAACAAGGGAGTCGTTCAAATTGCTTGAAAAATCACTAGTACTAATAACCACTACCAGGCAGCTCCCATTGAGTCAAGGTTATAACCCCATCCTCCCCCCCTCACGACGAACCCAGAGGGAGGGGAGGGGAGGGGAGGGGAGGGGGAGCTTTCTCTGTTTGACATGGGTCATGGTTGTTATTTTCATTTGTTGTGGATCTACACCTTGGGCTAAAGGGGTGCCTATAGACCACAATCAGAGAACACTGTATACAGAGAACTCTGTATGGATCAGAGGTCCACAGTTGTTCAACCCTCCTAGCAGGAATAAGAAATATTGCCGAAACAACCGTGGACATCTCCAAGAGAAAACTAGATAGTTTTCTTCAAGAAGTGCCAGACCAATTGGGCTGTGGTGGGTATGTGGGCCTGCGGGCCGCTCCAAGCAACAGCCTGGCTCCAAGCCAGGCTTGGGGAGTAGAAGAACTTCCAGAACCCCATCAAGCAGGTACCACAATGACTGGCTGGTTTGGGTTGCCGGCCAATCTGTCTGCAAGCATGGGTCTGGTTCTCGTCCAGCTGACCAGGTTTGGGTTCCAGTCACTGGACAGAAGTCTCGGTAACATAACAGGCTGGGTCTCATTTTGGATGGTTCCCCATCCAGGCAGAGGATGATGATATTCTGCTAAATTTCAGTTCTACCTGGTGCTGGCGAGTGTTTGGCTGGGTCTGTTGAATGGGCGGCTCATTTGGCCCTGGCCCTTTAGCGACTTCTGGTTTGCCACTTTTTTTTTTTGGGGGGGGGGGGGGGGGGGGGGAGAGGTTATAACAGTAAAGTTGTGAAGGGTCTCTCTAGCTTCTGTCCCATTGTCTCAGGGTGGAGAGTCACCAACACATCCTTCTGGAGGTTTTACATGACACACAGGTGCCCTCCGCTGGACCTCTTTACATGGATGTAATCCCAGCAGCTTCTGCCTTTTATTTCTCATTCCCAGAGTACAGGCTTCATTGTGGATGCCTTTCGGCTAGATTGGAATCAGTGGATGTTTCTTAATCTCTTAGCTCTGATTCGGCTATTGATCCTGGTGCTTTCCAGGCTGCAGTAGTTTGCCAGCAGGGTGTTCCTTCTGGCTCCTTAGTGCCAGGCCAGTCGAGGTTTCTGGCTCGTCAGTCTGTTTTCCAATCGTGCATGCTTCTCTGTGGCTCTGGCACTATCCAAGGTTCAGTCTGGAGTTGCTCCTTAATGGTTCAAAGCTCTCCTACATTCTTCAAGTTTGGATGTTCTCTGTTTGGTGTACTGCCATTTGTGAAGTCTGCTGGTGGTAGATCTCTGAGACTCACTTTTGCAATTTACCCCTCATTGCTGGCATGTTGTTTACTGGCATTATTGCTGGAGTTTAACATCTACACTTTGTCTGAATCATTTCACAGGCTGCCTCATAAATTGTTTGCCTCCAGCTTGCTCACTCTCCTCTTGATCCTCTTTGGTCTCTGGATCAGGTTCCGAGTTTCTTTTATCTACCCAGTTCTCTGTCACCCCATTGGTCTATTATATAGATTTTCAATTATCGTAGAAGCTCGCTAATCTAGATTATATAGGAAGAACTCCTTGCCGGATTAACACGTTTTCCGGATTAACGTACTTTTTCACTGCGGAAGTCCAAAAGCGAACATTTCCAACAATGTTTATACCACAAACAAAATTTGAATTGCCACATATAATTATATAAAAAAAAAAAAAAAAAACTTTTTTTTAGTAAACTTTAGCCTGTGCAATTTTTTTTTAGTAAACTTGTATATTTGTTATAATACTGTATTATATATTACTGTATTTCTTACGTTTTTGACAGTGACGAATTGTTCTAAAATTATTGGTAATTACTGTACTGTATCGACCCTTCTGCATGTCCCTTATCCCCCTGGCAGTCCATTCCAACGCTCCCCACTCTCCCGACACCACCCACCCACCCCACCCCTTACACCATGCGCCTCGAGCCACAGCCGTACGGGATTACTAAGGTAAGGCCCGATTCCTGCCTTTCTGATCCAGAATAATCTCTGCTTATCCGGTTTACTGTCTGGATTGGGCAACATCGGTAGCAACTTATATGGCTCAGATTTCAACTCTAACAGTATACGCTGATCCAGCCAAATATCTGCTAGTCTGTCTTCTATGGACAGTTTTGCCAGATAGGGAGATAACTTTATCCGGACACGATTTTTGCCAGATTAGGGCTTTTCCGGATTGGCGGGTCCTGGATTAGCGAGCTTCTACAGTACACACACAAATCACAATAGCGTGATGCATCAAATAAACAAATCCACAGGGGGGTTGCGAAGAGGGTTCGAACCTACTTCTACAGCATCGAGCTTCTACAGTACTGTATTGTTTTTCACTGTCTTTTGCTTGTGGGCGCATGGTTGGGGACTTTCTTGCTCTCCCCTGGAAGTGGGGCTTTCATTCTTTTGGTCCTGGTGGGCAATTTTTTCACTTGCAGCCTCCTCCTTTCTAGCTGTAAATAGGATGGCAGGTTTCCAGTAGGTGTTACTTCCTTATTTATTCTTGATTTGTTCAGTCAGGGGTGCATCACTTGGTGCATTCATCAGTAGTGGCAATCCATCATTCTTTATGCTGCCCACTGCTTCTCCAGGTGATGCATTGTCTGTTGATTCTGTGTCCTTGGACCCCCTGTTCCTGAACATGTTTTCTCAGGTCATCTGCTGTGTCCTGCTTAAGCCCATGATGTTTGTAGGTTTACAGCTTTTTCTGTTATCTTCTCTGATGACTCTGAGTATAGCACTGGGTAGGGTTATCTGCATTTGTCTCCATCTTGTTTGGTGGTTCTGGTTTCTGTTCTTCTCCACCCATGGTGAGTACCCATTTGTTTTGTTTCTATGTAGAGATAGCTACAGAGAACCACCATGGGAGCCCTTCCAGAAAGCCAGTGATGAAGGTGAATATATAGTGAATACTTTGGTGGCTGCCTGATCCGTCTCTTACCCTTTCATGTGTGTCAGGTTTCTTTGGTAGGTTCATGGCTGATGCATGACCCCACTCAGACTGGGGGTCTACCAGGGCTGCCACATGGCAGTGTGGGGGGGGGGGGGGGGGGTGTTATCTAGCACTGAAGAAACACAGTAGCATGTTGACATGATTACTGTGTTCTTAGTTGTTCAGATTTTCTATACTTTTTTGTTATGTTTAACTCCCTTTCTGGTGGCTTGTTCTCTAAGTTAGTGATCTAGAATCTCTTGCTTCTTGTGCCTCTTTGAGGGGGAACTAGGTTTTGCCCTCTGGTCTTTGGTAGGCTTTAATGACTCGCAAGGCTTGATGGGACACGTGTGGAGCTGTCCAAGTGGTTAGCTACAGGGAGCCACAATAACAGCCATTTCCCTCCATTCAACACTGGATATATGTGGTTGAAAGTAAGAGAATACCAGGGAAATTTCTAAATATTCTGCAGTAGTAAACTTCTTTACTCACAATAACACTGGAGTTAATGGTTTAAAAGCTTTAAAACTATGTACATGTGTGGTTTCAATTTTCTACTCAATAATTGGAATGGGTAATATAATCTCAATAACCACCTGTTCAATTTACTTTGGAATTGAATAATTTAGATAAAAATTGAAAATTCATACAATTACCAGTTTATGAAATACTAACCAAATTAGGAGATCCTTGGTATGGTTCACAAACAGCTGATTTGTATAACTGACGTTTGCGTCTTTGTACTCCAGTTCTCTCACTGCTATCTTGAGGGAGCTGGGTGTCATCAGCCTTATTTGCCACACTGAAAAGAAGACTGAAATTAGTTTTTCATAAATTATCGTTTATATGTTTGTCGTAAAAGGACGAAT
Organism: Procambarus clarkii; assembly: GCF_040958095.1. Classification (NCBI taxonomy): domain Eukaryota; kingdom Metazoa; phylum Arthropoda; class Malacostraca; order Decapoda; family Cambaridae; genus Procambarus; species Procambarus clarkii. The sequence continues at coordinate 2,433,512 of NC_091201.1, forward strand.
CAAGAATTCACCAGAGGCAGACAACCAGTATTTTGGAATGTAATAAGATCATTAGTAATTAATAAAACAATTAATGTAGAAACCTTTTGTGCATACAAGATCAAATATACAGAAACTAAAGAAAATGAGTTAAAATGTTGAGCACTAGCATATGGTTGGTGCGTTGTGTACAGTGTGGCGTGTTTTCTCAATAAGGGCCACAACTGTCAAGCAGGTGACAATCTCAACACTGTCACCCCAACAAACTTTTAAAGTGGTTCCTGCAGGGTCATTAAAGGTGCATTGTGGGTCACTTCAGATAACCTCAATTGGGAATAAAGTGGACAAAAGAAGTACTGTACATTTAAAGTAAAAAGACGTACAACAAGGAAACATCAGTAGAATCTGGACATGCAATTGAGGCACAAAGATATAAGGTCTCATATGCTATAAAGGTGGTGCAGCATGTCCTCTTAAGGATTCCCATTGTCAAGAAAATGGTAAATTTAAAGTGTCCTCTCCTAACCTACCAGAGGACCCAAAACAGAAAATGGGACAGTAAGTCACTTTTTGCAAGCCGCTTCCATTTTCTAGCACAACAATTTTTGGCCTTTATTTATACATGGAGCATACCTGGAGAGGGTTCTGAGAGTTCATCTACTCCCCGAGCCTGGCCTGAGGCCAGGCTTGACTTAAACGCATACATGTGAGATGCGACGTTCTGTATTCACCTAGTTGTGTTTTGCGTGGGTTGAGCTTTGCTCTTTCGGCCCACCTCTCAACTGTCAATCAACTGTTTATTTTTTTCCCACACCACACACACACACCCCAGGACAGCCTGTGACAGCTGACTAACTCCCAGGTACCTATTTACTGCTAGGTAACGGGGGCATTCAGGGTGAAAGAAACTTTTGCCCATTTGTTTCTGTCTGGGGCGGGAATCGAACCCGCACCACAGAATTACGAGTCCTGCACGCTATCCACCAGGCTACCAGGCCCCCGTGTTCCAACCTGTGTAGGACAGGTTGGGGTGGTAGGCAAGTGCAGTGCATTGAAGGAAGATGTTGCTGTAGCTAATATCATATACAACTATAAGAAGACATATGATGAAAAGTTAATGCTGAAAGAGGTAATTAGCACATTAGGTATAAACAGCAAGGAGGCATGGCATGAATACCTAGATCTCACTTCTCCTTAGTCATTAATAAGCAAGTGCTCAAGTTACATACCACTAAGAAAAAAGGAAGATGCAAATTGGAACATGAAAGGCACACACTACACATCAAGAAAACAAATTACAGAACTACTCAAATGCTCCACTCTATCCCAAAAACAAGGCAAGCTACGAACACAAACACAAATGATCGAGTTACAAGACTCTTATAAAGTCCAGATTTTATATTCTGTTTCCAGTGAACCCCTGGACACACTAAACACCAATATTCCAAACGATTTCTTCCTGAATGTAACACCATTGTGTATCAAAGGGCACTCTAATAACCCTCAACTTGGAAGTGGGTATAGACAGTATGCCACTCCACAAAGGAAGACATAAAACTGATGGAAAAAAATACCAACTGAACACACAAACATTACACATTATAAATATCTCTGAACGAGTGTTAAGATGTAAGATTCTTTAACACGTGCTGTGACACCATTTCTGTAACACTGGCCAACATGGGTTTAGAGCAGGATGCCCCTGCCTCTCTCAAATGTTAGATCATTATGGACGTGGCCTTAGATTCCATGCAAGACGAGCACAACCCCCCATTCTAACACTCAGATTTCATGAAAGATTTTGACAACTGTGACCATGGTGTTATTGTGCACAAAAGGAATTACAGTACTAGCAAAGTAGGAAGACGAATCTCCAATTTCCTAAAGAATAGAACCCAAAGAGTAATAATCAACAAAGTAAAAGCCGGACCATCCACAGGGAAAAGCCCAGTCCCTCAGGGTACTGTGCTTGCTCCACTACTTACTCAAACTCTCATATCAGACATAGGCAAAAAACACAAACTATAGTACTGAATCATCCTTTGCAGATGACACTAGGATTTTGATGAGAGTAGACAATAGTTTGGAGGTTTGCAGTGTCCAATATATTGTCTACTCTCATCAAAATCATAGTGTCATCGGGTACATCTTGGTGTCATCGGGAAGACCCGATGTCCAATGGGCCGCAGACAACATGGTGTTCAATGAAGCCAAGTTCCAACTACAACCACTATGGAATAAACATCACTATTAACATAGAAACCACATATATAATGTTGTCAAATCACACAACAAAGAAAGTGACAAAAGACTTGGAAGCAATCATGTTGGAAGACATTTTGTTAAAAGGACACAATAAAGAAGCAGTAACAATTGCTAGAAAAAGGATAGGCAGGGATAACAAGTACCTATCAAACAAGATAGATACTAAACCATTGTTGGTACTTTTAAGACACTACTGTTCTCTAGGATGGAATACATTTGCACAGCTTCACACAAATCTGGAGGAATTGCTGGCCTGCAATTTCAATAAATTTCAATAAAAATCCACAAATCTTTTTACTGCTTAAATTCACTCAATAACCCATCTGAATTATTGAAAACTGAAAATTCCTCAAACTGTTTTCTTTAGAATGCATGCAAGAGTGATATATAATTATTTCCACTTGTAAAATATTAAGTGGGACTGGTTCTGAATCTACACACGGAAATAACACCTCATGAGATTAGGAGACACGGCAGGAAATGCACAATTGCCCCCTATTGAAAAGCAGTGTTGCAGTAAGTACACTACGAGGCATATCTATCAACATTAACCCTTCCATGTTGAATCATATATATATGCTTTTGGCCCTGACTGACCGCATTGCATGAATCATATTATATATTATATATTATATATTATATATTATATATTATATATTATATATTACACACACACACACACACACACACACACACACACACACACACACACACACACACACACACACACACACACACACACACACACACACACACACACACCTTTAAGGGTGTTTAGTTTAAGGGTGACCTTTAATGGAGTGAAAAACATGATGGAAGTGCTAAGAAATGCCAGGAATCTGCAGAGTGATGAGGTTGGCAAATCTTGGTCAATAAGACAAGACCTCTCCAAGGAAGACAGAGAAAAGCTGAAAATGAACTTAATTGAGGCAAAACGTCTAAATGGGGATAGAAATGAAGAAGACAGAAATTCTTTTTTTTACAAAGTGACAGGGACTGGAAAGCTTGTGAAATGGTACATAAAAACAAAGCAACAAGATCAGTAGTGGAAGGGGGAGTAAAGAGCAAAGGAAAAGGGAACATGTTCCTGAAAATTGTATATACCAACATAGATGGAGTGAGGTCAAAAACTTTGGAGTTGCAAGATATAATCCAGCTTAGGGTCCCAGATATTGTTGCATTATCAGAAACGAAACTTGAAGGAAATATAATAAATGGAGTCATATTCCCAAGAGGCTACTCAGTTTGGAGACGTGACAGGAAAACTAGGAAGGGAGGAGGAGTGGCTGTACTGGTGAAAAAACACCTGAAGGTAAAAGAGTTAATATTTGAAAACCCTCGAGATATTGACATAATGGCATTGCAGGTCTGGAATCAGGATGATAACCTGATAATTGTAAATACCTACAGCCCACCAGCAAGCAACACGTGGACAAAGGAAGAACTGGATGACAAACGAGAGGGCCTCATAATGGTCATGAGAGATATTATTGTACAAGCAGATAAAGATAAATCACGACTGTTGATACTGGGGGACTTCAACTTTAGAGCAATAGACTGGGAGGCCTATGAAGCAAGAACGGAGGACTTTTGGACATGCAGATTTGTGAACCTCATTCTGGAGACATTCTTGTATCAACACATAAAGCAAGCCACAAGAATGAGGGAAGGAGATATACCGTCAGTACTGGATCTAGTATTCACCAGGAAAGAAGAAGAGATTTTTGACATCCAGTACCTTCCTCCCTTGGGAAAGAGTGATCACGTCCTGTTAGACATTAAATATGCTTTAAGATATCATCTAGAAGAAAATGGGGACATTGAAACAGTTGATAAACTCGATTTAAAGAGAGGCAACTATGGGGAACTTCGAAATTTTTTTAATGAGTGTAATTGGACAGAATTGTTGCTAGGCAGGGAAGTAAATGAAATGTATGCCAAATTTTTAAAACTATACGAGGAAGGCACACAAACATTCATACCAAAACAGAGATGCAGGACCAAAAAACAGGATTGGTTCGACAGAAATTGTGAGAGGGCAAGAGACCAAAAGACACAAAAATGGAATCAGTATAGGAAGAGGCCAAACCCCCAAACATACCAGCGATACAAAGATGCGAGAAACAATTATACAGCAGTAAGGAGAGAGGCAGAAAGAAATTTTGAAAAAGGGATAGCAGATAAATGTAAAACAGAACCGGGCCTATTCTACAAATTCATAAACAACAAATTGCAGGTAAAGGATAATATCCAGAGGTTGGAAATGGGAAACAGATTCACGGAAAATGAAAAGGAAATGTGTGAAACATTAAATGAAAAGTTCCAAAGTGTGTTTGTACAAAATGAAATCTTCAGAGAACCAGACACAATAAGAATTCCAGAGAACAACATAGAGCGGATAGAGGTGTCTAGAGATGAAGTGGAAAATATGCTAAAGGAGCTCGGGAGGAACAAAGCAGCTGGCCCAGATGGCGTTTCACCATGGGTTCTGAGAGAATGTGCATCTGAGCTCAGCATTCCACTTCACCTGATCTTTCAGGCATCCCTGTGTACAGGAATCGTAGCAGACGTGTGGAAACAGGCTAACATAGTTCCAATCTACAAAAGTGGCAGCAGGGAAGACCCCCTCAATTATAGACCTGTATCATTGACAAGTGTAATAGTGAAAGTATTGGAAAAGCTAATCAAAACTAAATGGGTAGAACACCTGGAGAGAAATGATATAATATCAGACAGACAGTATGGTTTTCGATCAGGAAGATCCTGTGTATCGAATTTACTCAGTTTCTATGATCGGGCCACAGAGATATTACAGGAAAGAGATGGCTGGGTTGACTGCATCTATCTGGACCTAAAAAAGGCTTTCGACAGAGTTCCACATAAGAGGTTGTTCTGGAAACTGGAAAATATTGGAGGGGTGACAGGTAAGCTTCTATCATGGATGAAAAATTTTCTGACTGATAGAAAAATGAGGGCAGTAATCAGAGGCAATGTATCGGAATGGAGAAATGTCACAAGTGGAGTACCACAGGGTTCAGTTCTTGCACCAGTGATGTTTATTGTGTACATAAATGATCTACCAGTTGGTATACAGAATTATATGAACATGTTTGCTGATGATGCTAAGATAATAGGAAGGATAAGAAATTTAGATGATTGTCATGCCCTTCAAGAAGACCTGGACAAAATAAGTATATGGAGCACCACTTGGCAAATGGAATTTAATGTTAATAAATGTCATGTTATGGAATGTGGAATAGGAGAACATAGACCCCACACAACTTATATATTATGTGAGAAATCTTTAAAGAATTCTGATAAAGAAAGAGATCTAGGAGTGGTTCTAGATAGAAAACTATCACCTGAGGACCACATTAAGAATATTGTGCAAGGAGCCTATGCAATGCTTTCTAACTTCAGAATTGCATTTAAATACATGGATGGCGATATACTAAAGAAGTTGTTCATGACGTTTGTTAGGCCAAAGCTAGAATATGCAGCTGTTGTGTGGTGCCCATATCTTAAGAAGCACATCAACAAACTGGAAAAGGTGCAAAGACATGCTACTAAGTGGCTCCCAGAACTGAAGGGCAAGAGCTACGAGGAGAGGTTAGAAGCATTAAATATGCCAAAACTAGAAGACAGAAGAAAAAGAGGTGATATGATCACTACGTACAAAATAGTAACAGGAATTGATAAAATCGACAGGGAAGACTTCCTGAGACCTGGAACTTCAAGAACAAGAGGCCATAGATTTAAACTAGCTAAACACAGATGCCGAAGAAATATAAGAAAATTCACCTTCGCAAATAGAGTGGTAGACGGTTGGAACAAGTTAAGTGAGAAGGTGGTGGAGGCCAAGACCGTCAGTAGTTTCAAAGCGTTATATGACAAAGAGTGCTGGGAAGACGGGACACCACGAGCGTAGCTCTCATCCTGTAACTACACTTAGGTAATTACACTTAGGTAATTACACACACACACACACACACACACACAGCACGTGCTTTTGCTTCTGCATAAGTATTTCAAAGTCCTGCACATACATCAGGCTCACATTTGCTCCCTCAGGGGTCCAGTAACCAAGCCCCATCTTAAAAAACTTCCAAGTCCCTTATTTTCCTTCTAAGGGCCATAGTAAACCGATGAGGATCACGTCTGGCACATCACCATCCAGTGATGGTGATGCAGGACAAGCAGGGCAGGACTGCTCTGGACAAGCAGGGCAGCCATACTAGGAACAATCAAATTTTAACAGCAAATGAGCAAGTATCATGTATATATAAATATATATAGCGTAAAGGGGCGAGTGTAGCGTCAAGTCAACTCCATTGGAGTGGATAACAGACCTCTGCCTACCTTTGGAGTGTCCTCCAGCCTAGTTAAGAAACAGACGTGAAGAAGCCTTGCATAGAGCTGGATACCTATTAAGAGGTTATCTATCGTGAGGTTATCTTGAGTTGATTTCGGGGCTTTAGTGTTCCTGCGGCCCGGTCCTTGACCAGGCCTCCACCCCCAGGAAGCAGCCTAACTCCCAGGTACCTATTTACTGTTAGGTAACAGGGGCATAGGGTGAAAAACTCTGCCCATCGTTTCTCACTGGCGCCCGGGATCGAACCCAGGACCACAGGATCACGTGTCCAGCGTGCTGTCCGCTCGGCCGGATGGCCCCGGTATACCCCACAGTCTACTGCATTAACAAAGACCACCAACCATAAGTACTAAGAAGAGCGGTGGAGTGAGTGAGGTCCTTAAGTGAGAGTGCAGTCCCAACCTGTGATGGAGCCGGCAAGGACAATCGACTTTATAATGGTGCAGGACAAACAGAAATGTCGTCTCTTCATCTTCTGCCGTGTGGTGTGGTCATCAAAGACAGTGACCAGAGGCATCTTCACAGCGCCAATGTGTAGGTGGCCGAGGACATTATAGTAAAGAGTCACAAGTATGACCAGTGATTATGTGCACTGGAGCTCAAGTGAGGTGAGCCAACAAGTGACAGTTTTTGCCGATGGTCAGTGAAGCGAGTGTTCACCTGTTGAAACGAAGGACTATTGTGATGACCGAGTTAACATCTGCAGTGAACAGTGGCAGTGTTGGTAGACACTGGGTGATATGGTGTTAGGCGAGTAGCGTGTGAAACCGCTACCTGAAATTACGATTGCTTGTTTCATTACCTCTCTCTACCTAATTTTCTACGAGCAGTTTCTTGTTTTGTTGTATTTATAGTTCCTGGTGGGATTTATTTGGATGGACCAACACTTACCTATGAGGAGCTACTGAAGGAGCCCTCCCAGGAAAGTAATGAGTGAGGCAGATATAGCACATAAGAGTAATTGATGCATTAAACAAAGAGTTTCCAGGGAACATTTAAAAAATACCTCTCATCTAACACTTTTAGTACTGTATCTATAGTTACTATGATTGGAAGTACAAAATATAGACTGTTAGGCCTAGGATTGTTTATTTAGGCTAGTGACAGGTTAGGTTTATATGTAGTTACCATTTCACTCTTGATATTGTCTTTAGAATTCCAGTAGTACAAAAAGTGAATTTCCTTTATATACAAGAGTCCATATAGTGTACATTCCATCCACAGTAGCTATAGGTTTTATCATTTGAGGAAGCTGGGGTGAAATAATGGTTGAACACAAATACCCAACATGAGCTTAAAACCTTAAGCTAATTTATGTTCTTCTTAAGAACAGATAAAAAGATGGTAATCAAATCACTTGGAAAGAAGCTTCATGAAAGAGTCATGTTATAAATCACTCGTGTAGAAATCAGGTACACAGCTATTTGGAGAAAAAAATCAGCAAAACATTTTTGTATTAACAAAATAAAGTGGTCAATTGTTAATTGGTTATAACTCTGTTTAGCAACAAGTGAAATCAGGCTGACATTGTTCCACCCCATCAGTACAATGGCTAGCTGGCACTATGGAAGACATTGAATACCCATGTCCTGTTATTCCTGCAGCAGCTGCATATGTGAAATCAAATAAACTAGGGTCAATGCTCTGCACTTGTACTTCCTTCAATACTGTTCACCACTGTTACCCCGACTGTTTGGCCCTCAGCCGGCCTCGTCAATAAACAACACAGAATACAGTAATTTATTTGTCTTGGCTAAAAATAAGAAATATTTATAATTATAAAGGATATAGAGACCTGCTTTTGTTCTCTTGATCTTTTAAATGTGGGTTTGGAACTTGTGACCTGGACTTGTTTCCCTTGGGTTTACGAGCGCTCTTTGGAGCTCTCTTCATGGGGATCGAGGGTTGCCATACATCATCATCGTCGTCGTCATCGTCGTCACCCAGACCCTTTGCTTCAGCTTTGTCCTATTACAGAAAAAATATTTTGTTACTGAAATACACACTTGGATTTGTCAAATGTTCTTTAACTTACACTTCATATGATGCAGAAAGCTGCCAAATATTAATGTCTATCACACTTGATGAACAAAACATATTTCATGCAAAACATACACTAGTCATTTAGTGTTTCCTACTTAACATTTAATCTGACCTCTGATATTCCCGACTGTCCCAATCACCATAAATTTACTCAAATGCTAGTTAAATAACACCCACCCAAAATTCACGAGCCAGTGTTCTTCCTGCCCAAGATGAAGGGAATCTCATCAGGCTGTGTCAACATATGCCCCACAGAAAAAGTTTTCAAATTGTTTGGCTCCTGTCAATTGTGGAGGAAAGACAGATGTAAATTGAACACCAAGGAGACTTCACTCTATGACAAAGACAAAGACAAAGAAACTCCAGCCCTGCCACCATTCGTGGGTCGAGAGTACCAGCAAGCTAAGCTTGTTGGTTGGTGCCCGAGTCTCTTCCAAGCTCTGCAGAAGCAAGTCTCGGTTAAGTAATACGGGAGTGCCTCGTGATTGTTTTTACAGTGTGAGCACAATCTTTTGCATCCCTCAGGCTCTTGTTTATCTCTTTCAGCTGGGTATCAGGGGTTTCAGGGTTAAACTCCTCCAACACAGATGGTCAAGGTCCAACAGTTCAGATATCTATACACACAGAAATCACAATAATGTGATGCATCAAATGAACAAGTCCACAAGGGCCGCGATGAGGGTTCGAACTTACGCCCAAGATGATCCCAGAATGTTCCGCCACCTTAGTCATCCTCAACCTGATCCCAAAGTGGTTTGCCACTTGTTGGAGCTGAGCTTTGGTACACTCCTCCAAAATTTTCTCATCCCTCGTCTCAATAAATTTCTTTACTTTATCCTCCTCCATCTCTAGAAGTCTTATAGATGCCTTAGTCAACTAGGCCACGACATGGAAAAGAATTGCAACCGGGCGTTCCACGGACCTCACACGGATCCTGCAGCCTCTCCGAGAGAAAAACCAGGGTTTTACACAATTCTCCTGCAGTCTCGGAGAGGCTGCAGGATTCGTGTGAGGTTTTCTTTTCCAGTGGACAAGTGGACAGCGCTTTGGATTCGCAGTCGAATCTACGGGGACTACGAATCCGAAGTGCTGTCCACTGAATTCGATCTACGTTCTGGGTTCGATCCCCGGTGGAGGCGGAGACAAATGGACAGTTTCTTTGACCCTAATGCCCTTGTTACCTAGCAGTAAATAGGTACCTGGGAGTTAGACAGCTGCTATGGGCTGCTTCCTGGGGTGTGTAATAAAAAAAGGAGAGGCCTGGTCGAAGACCGGGCCACAGGGATGCTAAGCCCCGAAATCATCTCATGATAACCAGTGCCTCCCGCCTAGTGATGATAGTTCTTGAATTCTTTGTAAAGAATTTCATTTTTTTTCTGATTTTGTTGGTTTCTGAATATACTGTATAGAAAATTATTATACAGTATATCATGCAATGAGTCCCAAGAAAGTCAGTGGTAAGGTTCAACTAAGAAAACAAATGTGAGGATGAGAGGAAAAAAAATAAAAAAGTTCATTCATAGTGAGACAATGTGATGTCTCACTACAGACAAGTGTTAAAACATTTATTAAAAACAAGTGTCTATAGACAGGTTCTTAGTAAGACAACCAAGCAGGGAGCCACAACCAGGTCCTGGTGGTATGCAGGCAAAACTTGGGAGAGTGCCCCCAGAAATGTCAACATTGCCTGATGTGATAATAGAAGGGGACTCCCCTTCCAAACACTATTACCTCTCCTCCCCCCCCTCACCTTTTTCAATATGCCAACAAGTCATCAATAAAGGTAAGATATAACTTGAACATAGTGTATTACTAAATATTTGTAGTATTATGTAAGAAATGTATTTTTAAGTTAATATTTTTGGGAGTGTGGAACAGATTAATTCAATTTACATTATTTCTTATGGGAAAATTAGTTTCGATTTACGAACCGTCTCTGGGAACAGATGAAATTCGTAAACAGAGGTACCACTGTAAAATGGAAAATTAAACTAAAATGTCAAATAACACTACCATACAATTTATTAAATAAATCAATAATATCCTATTCTTCAGGGACTAACAAGTGAGAGGCAATAGGGACGATTCATAACATGCTGTGTGATACCATCTTGTGACGTGTGAAACGGCTGGGCAGAGATACAGATAACGGAGGGACGGGAACATGAGCCTAAAGGAACGGTGGACATGATAACACTACGGGAAGATAAATTCCGAGACCTATTACAAGTAGGTACCCCCACTACGATGTTGTGTAAATCACACACTAACACCATCATCCAGATAGCAATACTTACTTGACAACAATATTTTTCTATCACTACTACTTCCATTACCAATTTCCCTCTTGCTACTGTAACAAATTTCAGGATTTCCTTCCTTCACATTTTAATATCTGAAATAGTAATACCTGTACTGCCAATGCCATACTTCTCTGCCAACCATTTGCCAATTTTTCTATCTTTCTAAGTATTTTATTTTTAATACTGTATAACTAAATAATGCATTTATATTTTATAAAAATTTATCTAAGAATGCAGAATACTGTAAATTGTACAAACAAATTTGTGACATTTTGTTCCCGAGACATCCAAACCTGCTGTGTGGGCATGGGTACTGTGCTCCTGTGGGCATGGGTACTGACCTCCTGTGTGGGCATGGGTACTGACCTCCTGTGTGGGCATGGGTACTGACCTGCTGTGTGGGCATGGGTACTGACCTGCTGTGTGGGCATGGGTACTGACCTGCTGTGTGGGCATGGGTACTGACCTGCTGTGTGGGCATGGGTACTGACCTGCTGTGTGGGCATGGGTACTGACCTGCTGTGTGGGCATGGGTACTGACCTGCTGTGTGGGCATGGGTACTGACCTGCTGTGTGGGCATGGGTACTGACCTGCTGTGTGGGCATGGGTACTGACCTGCTGTGTGGGCATGGGTACTGACCTGCTGTGTGGGCATGGGTACTGACCTGCTGTGTGGGCATGGGTACTGACCTGCTGTGTGGGCATGGGTACTGACCTGCTGTGTGGGCATGGGTACTGACCTGCTGTGTGGGCATGGGTACTGACCTGCTGTGTGGGCATGGGTACTGACCTGCTGTGTGGGCATGGGTACTGACCTGCTGTGTGGGCATGGGTACTGACCTCCTGTGTGGGCATGGGTACTGACCTGCTGTGTGGGCATGGGTACTGACCTGCTGTGTGGGCATGGGTACTGACCTGCTGTGTGGGCATGGGTACTGACCTGCTGTGTGGGCATGGGTACTGACCTGCTGTGTGGGCATGGGTACTGACCTGCTGTGTGGGCATGGGTACTGACCTGCTGTGTGGGCATGGGTACTGACCTCCTGTGTGGGCATGGGTACTGACCTGCTGTGTGGGCATGGGTACTGACCTGCTGTGTGGGCATGGGTACTGACCTGCTGTGTGGGCATGGGTACTGACCTGCTGTGTGGGCATGGGTACTGACCTGCTGTGTGGGCATGGGTACTGACCTGCTGTGTGGGCATGGGTACTGACCTGCTGTGTGGGCATGGGTACTGACCTGCTGTGTGGGCATGGGTACTGACCTGCTGTGTGGGCATGGGTACTGACCTGCTGTGTGGGCATGCGTACTTAGCATGTGTTTTTCCTTGTATAATGTACAAGAGCAATGTGACCTCTCATTCTCAAGCTTTCTCACTGACTTTTTTTCTAGTTTAACATTATTTGTGGGCTCAAACTGTTCAGCAAGAGAACTATGAGTAGATGTTTCTGGATCAGAGAAACTTCCTAAGCAAGATTAAGTAATAAAACATGATTGTGACTGGGAAGGCAAAAGAATAGCAGACAAGTTTGGCACTGGTGCCGGCACAGTCTCTTTGCATAATAAATTAGAGGAAGCAGCTCTTGGAATGAGTAAAATGGCGAGCAGTTATGTTACGAGAAGTGACATGCATTGAAATCTTCTAAGCACGAGGGTTAGGATTCTGGAGTTTACTATGATTTACAGAGCAGTGTAGTCTGGGGCTGGCTAGTTCATGGTGCACAGTTAGTCTGTAGGTGAATAAAATGTCACTAATCATGGGCATAGATGACTTGAAGGTCAGTTTTAATTGAACAGATAGTATGACAGTACTGTACTATTAACACACTTCTCTGCCTCTTGGTTGTCAACACCAGACAATGTTACAAACAGGCAAGTGAACAAATTTTGTTTCATATTTTGTCATTATAATTTATCCACAGAAAAACTCTATATATATTTGTATGTCTGAATATGCTGAAGTTTTCAGCATTTGCAATGAGAATAGTCCCCAGAATTTGCTAGACAAAAAAGTGGCAATTTTCCAAAATCCATTATGTCATATCCGGATAGTCTGGAACAATATAGGAGCACAATCGACTTGAGAATGGTCCAGGAACTAACCGAAATGTCGTCGTCCCTTCACCTTCTAGTGTGTGGTCTGGTCAACATACTTCAGCCACGTTATTGTGACTCATCGCCTGCATAGGAGCACTATATACCTGTATAGTATGTTATTTGGAAATAAAAATAAAAAGTATATATTTTTCCTGTCTCAATTGCATATACTACATAGCATTCAGAGCAAATATGTAATGCTAAATTTGGCATACCTCATATTCATAGCATTCGTTACGTGTAGTACGCTGTGACAAGACGTCTTGAAGCTCTCTGTGGTCTAGAAGACATCCTTCCTGAATTAGCAGCAGAACAAGTCCTTTGTGGAAGGAAGACTTTCATTTCCCACCGAGTCATCAAAGATAGGGTGCTCAAACTCCTGGAAAACAAAAATATCATATGTGAGGCCAAAATTAGAATAGCCAGCAATTGTATTGTCTATACAGCATCTCAAGAAATAAAATAGAAAATATTCATAGACCTATTACTAAATGACTCAAGACATAGACAGCAAGATCTATGAGAACCAGCTGGAAGTGATATGTTTAAACCAGTAAATAATAGAAAAAGAAGTGATATGGTTACTATCTAAAAAGTATGACAAAAATTTACAATTTACACGTATATGACTTTCTATTTAAATGGGCAACATTGAGAACAAGAGCATATAGATTAGAGCTAAGAAGACAAAAGTGCAATAGAACTAGTGTTGAACCTCATAATAGTGTTGAATGTAATGAAATGCCTTTTTGTGTGTCCCCCCTACCCCAGTGGCTCCATAAAGCTATCTCGCCAAGATGATTCCCAACTACTTATTGTACACCCACTAATCAAACCTATTTGGAAAACGTCCCAATTCCTAATCTGGCAAAAATCGTGGACGGATAAAGTTATCTCCCCATCCAGCCAAAATGTCCATGGAAGCTGGACTAGCCCAAATTTGGCCAAATAAGAAATCTGAGCCGGTTAACTTGCTGTCGATGTTACCTAATCCTGACAGTGAGCCAGACAAGCGGCGAATTGTTCAGGCCAGAAAGCCAGGCGTCGGGCCGTACCGTATTAATTCTGTACGGCTGTGGCTCAAGGCCTGTGGTGTAAGAGGGGGGTGGGTGGGTGGTGTCAGGAGAGAGGGGAGTGTTGGGCGGGACCGCCTGGGGGAATAAGGGGGGATGTGGAGGGGCCTATACACTACAGGAATTACCAATAATTTTAGAACAATTCATCAGTCAAAAACAAAAGAAATAATTATATAATAACAGATATACAAGTTTCCTGAAAACAATTTGTGCACGCTGAAGTTTCCTCCAAAAATATCGAGTTTTTTCTGCGTGGCGGCCTACGTAACGTGCCTGCCTGCCCCAAGTGGACCCATCCAGATCTGGTCAAGCCAAACACCACATGTGTTCCCGTCCCTGCGTTATACCACAGTGCTGCATCATTAGCGAAATATTTTTTAAATAACGTTTTTGTTTTCATAGTAACTTTGAACATTTTTGGCCAAGACTATGTCTGGTAGCAGCATCAATCGTTCTGGAGATGTTAAAGAGGAAGAAGGACTACCCTAACAATTAAAGACAAGATACGTGTTATACAACTTTGTGAAAGTGGACGGTCGATTTCAAGTGTTGCCAAGGACTTTAATATAGGCACTAGTACCGTTTCTGATACAAGAAAACAAAAAGAGCAATACCTGAAATACATTTCAACCAGTGAGAGTGAAGGTGCAAGCACTAGCAGAGGGTGTGGTAGAACAACTTTGAAAACTTCGAAACATGTACAGTTGGACAAGACTGTGTACAAGTGGCTTGCTCAGCATCGCACAGCTGGCATGACAATTCGCAGCCCAGAAATAAGAAATGTTGCAAGCAGGTTTGCAGCAAGCCCTTCGAATAAAGAATTTCCAAGCAAGTGAAGGGTGGGGTTGCAAGGTTCAAAGGGAGGCACAATATTGTGAAGAGGAAAATTGTCGGTGAAAAATTGAGTGCAGATACAAGCAGTGTAGAACTATTTAAACAAATTAAAAACATACATTGTCAAATAACTTATATTCTTATTAAATGTATAATGCTGATGAAACTGGGCTGTATTGGAAGAGTTTATCAGAAAAAACTCTAGCTATGAGGGGTGAGGGTTCTGTGCCAGATCAACTGTCAACCATAATGTGTGCGAATGCCAGTGGCACAGACAATCACGTGTGCAATTGTTGGCAAATCAAAGAAACCAAAAGCCTTGCAATATTGCTTGGAAAGACTGCCTGTGAAATATTATAATTCTAAGACTGCATGGTTTACACAGGAGATCTATCTTTCTAGGTTTCATGACATGTTCTGCAAGGAAGTTCGTGACCATCAAGTTAAGAAACTCAAAATGAGGTAAATTGCGAAGTTCAGGTTTTGCTGTTGCCTGATAATGTGCCTGCCCACCCCAGAATTGACACGTTAACCTCACACGATGGCAAGATAACGTGTATGGCACTTCCTCTTTAATACAACCTTTCTCATCCAGCCTATGGATCAGGGAGTTATCTGTGCCACGAAGAGGATGTACACCAAAAAGATGCTCAACGAAGTTTTGGTGGGTTTGCCTCTTGAGGAAGATATGAAACTCGGCGTGGATAACAGGGATAAAAGAACCCTTGAGAATTTGAAGAACTATTCCATCAAGGAAGCCATCTATAACTGGGCCAAGGTGTGGAGTGAAGTATGCTGGCCAAAATTTAGAAAGACATTATGTGGTTGATTGGGTTGAAAGAGATGCAAATGACCCAGGATATTGTGTGATGAGTGAAGATGAGATTCTCCAGTCTATTACTGGTGAGGTCGACTAAGAGGCGGAGGATGAAGAAGGCAGTGAGGAACCAATACCACATGACAACAAAATACAGTTTACACATGTCTTCTGTTGACATGTTAATTAATTTTTCATCCAACTGTGCTAATGCAGAAGTTGGAAACATAAATCAGTACCTGACGTGAACCAAAGAGCTGATTATAAAAGAGGCCAATGAACACAGAAGGCAAGCTAAACTTGATTCATATTTTGCAAGAAATGCAACCAAAGGCCCTTCAACCAGTGAGGCATCACAGGCAAGCCAAGCACCTTCAACCAGTGAGGCGTCACAGGCAAGCCTAGCGCCTTCAACCAGTGAGGCGTCACAGGCAAGCCAAGAGCCTTCAACCAGTGAGGCGTCACAGGCAAGCCAAGCGCCTTCAACCAGTGAGGCGTCACAGGCAAGCCAAGCGCCTTCAACCAGTGAGGCGTCACAGGCAAGCCAAGCGCCTTCAACCAGTGAGGCGTCACAGGCAAGCCAAGCGCCTTCAACCAGTGAGGCGTTACAGGCAAGCCAAGCGCCTTCAACCAGTGAGGCGTCACAGGCAAGCCAAGCGCCTTCAACCAGTGAGGCGTCACAGGCAAGCCAAGAGCCTTCAACCAGTGAGGCGTCACAGGCAAGCCAAGCGCCTTCAACCAGTGAGGCGTCACAGGCAAACCAAGCGCCTTCAACCAGTGAGGCGTCACAGGCAAGCCTAGCGCCTTCAACCAGTGAGGCGTCACAGGCAAGCCAAGAGCCTTCAACCAGTGAGGCGTCACAGGCAAGCCAAGCGCCTTCAACCAGTGAGGCGTCACAGGCAAGCCAAGCGCCTTCAACCAGTGAGGCGTCACAGGCAAGCCAAGCGCCTTCAACCAGTGAGGCGTCACAGGCAAGCCAAGCGCCTTCAACCAGTGAGGCGTCACAGGCAAGCCAAGCGCCTTCAACCAGTGAGGCATCACAGGCAAGCCAAGCGCCTTCAACCAGTGAGGCGTCACAGGCAAGCCAAGCACCTTCAACCAGTGAGGCTTCAGCAGCAGCAGTCAAAACTAATTCTGCCTCATGAACTGTGTATTAATTTAAAGTGTTAATTTTAGCGATGTGTTAGAATCGGTTACGTAAATTGTCAAGAATTCTTAATTTCAAGATGTGTGGCATCAATCAAGACGACAAACTACAACAAGATAAGATGAGGTTTCTAGTTGAATATTTTATAATTATATGTGGCAAGGCAATTCAAATTATGTTCTTTGTGGTATAAAAATAGTTGGAAATGGTCACTTTTGATCTTCTGCAGTGAAAAAGTATGTTCATCCGGAAAACGTGATAATCTGACGCTGAGTCCTTCCCGTATAGTCCGGATTAGCGCGCTGATACAGTACCTACTATGTTGCATCAGCCACGCAGTACTTACTGCATGTCTTACTGGAGATCAGAGCCAGAACCTGGCCGCCAACCCCCCCCCCCCCCCCCCACCGAGGTGCAGAGAGCAGGTGAGACTCATTGAGGTACACCAGATCATGAACATCCAGCAGACAAAGATGGGCCACTATGACCTGAAACAGTCTAGTGAAAACACACACACACACACAGATTCAAGCCAAAGGGAAGGACCCTGAAGTGGTAAGTTGCTGCCCCCACAATAAAAGCAAACCAATCCCTGAAACTCTGATGTAAGGGAATGTGCCAATAAGTTTCCTTCAAGTCCAGAGAAACCATCCATGATCCAGCCTCCAACATGAAGGAAAACTGGGGCAGGGGATGAACACGTTCTTTCCCAAAAGATCGAGGATGAAGCAGAGATATGCTGAATCTCATCTTAGGGATCAGGAAGAGATGAGACACCCAATGAAGAGACCCAGTTGTTTCGACCACACCAGAAGCCACCCACTCCACAATGACCCGTTAGAGGCAAAGGTCTCAAAAGCCCAGACCAACTTCACGAAAGGCCTCGAGAAATGACCTGAAAAGCAAATTGTGGGACCAGGAAACAGCAAGTCATCTCTCACCACCCCAGCAAAAGGGCAAACAGGGAAAGGGCTGGTACAAACCACAAACAACGATGTCATTTTGCGAGATGCGAGACCAACGCCAATGAGCAGAAGAGGAACTGACAATGAGAGGTGCACGTGATTCTGAATCTGGCTCTAATGAAGGTTTAGCCTGACCAGCAGTACATACAGCCCCAGCCCTACCAGACTGTCTCCAAAAAAGAGGCAGAGATCTTCAAGTACACTATTAATGGAAAATAGGCCGGCATGAAGCCAATGCCAAGGACAAAACAGCCATAACATCCTCAAGAAAGAGAGGTGAAAAGGGATAGGTGGGCAAAAGGGCCAAGGACCAAGCCGAATCTAACGACTGGGTCAACACAGCCTGCCAACACTAGAGACGGCCCAAGTAGAATGTGGCAACCACCTCCCAGAGAACGGGCACATACAGCTTAGATAAAGTCGCTGAAGCCACCACAGCAGGCAAGAAGGCAACCCGCACTGACCCACAGCAGACCGAATCATTGTTCTCATGAAGCCAGTCAGGATATAGTTCCACGAGAACAAGAAAGTAGACAATCATAGCCAAGTGCGAGCGTAAATGCAGCATTGTGAATGCTGCAGACAGTATGGGCAACTGGGCATGCAGATACATCAATCCTGTATCCTGGGAAAGAGTGGGAGCACACCGGGAGTCAGTGAACAGCTATAATGAGGTACAGCCAAAAAAAAAATTCTAAAACACGTTTCAAACCTCATGTCACTTGAGCGTGCAGGAATGACAGATGCTGTGCCAAGCCCAAGGATAAAAGCAAAGAGGATTGTCTGTGTTACGGTATCAACACTGTTGCTGGAGTGTGGGGTGGCGATTCTGGCACCATCTATGGACCTGCACTCCAACTCCCAGGTATTAGGAGAGACGCAGACAACGCCATCTGTTGGCGGTGGTATGGGTTACGTGAAAGGCTCCTGCTTCATACCTCAATTAAGAGGCGAGGTCGATGATGATGACCTCTGGTGGGTGGCGTAACTGTATCGGCACCATCTAGGTTGTGCATGCAATTACAATTTCAGTTCAGCGGTGAAGGGTGTTATTCTAAGGTCACCCAGTATACTGTCTGGCTAATGACGTTTATGGTCACAGAGGTGACATGATGAGGCGATTGTGCTGTGGAAAGCAGTTCACTTTGGGCAGTCTAGAACTCCTGACTTGGTCCTGTGAGAGGACAAGTGGCCGCCGTTGGTAGTAAGCAATGAGTTAGCCCGCAGGACTTGTGTAGTGTTGTATAGCCCAACGTACCCGGGATTTGGCCAAGAGGAGTTACGAGACGACAGTAGTGTTCGTCTGCCGAGAAGTACTGCTAGTGTGTTGCTAGAGACTTCTGCCAGGGTGTCAGCTACCCCAGTATATGATTATTTGTGACCCCTGTCAGTGTGTTGCTGAAGCCCTCTGCCAGTGTGTTTCTGAAGAGCAGATGTCAGGTATTGGGACATTGTGATGATACAATGTGTGGATTGGCCCATGTTGAGGAAGGTGAACTCGCTGGTGATTACCATCGAGTGTGAATGACGTGTACTTGAAGATAGTGCACTCACCAGGATTTGAAGAACACTGCAGATCTATTGAGTGTCCTGGGTGAAAGCAACACAGTGTACATATGTGTAGTTATATTTCTATAGATAATATATTGGTGAAGGTGTAATTGCATATTGTTTATCCTCCCTTCTATTCCTTGAACTGTTATTTGCTACTGCCAATTCTTCAGAACTTACCATTGACATGGGGCAGGATCATAGAGGCTATAAGGCACATTAACAGAAAGAACCTGGTTACTCGCTTAAGCTGGCCGTAACAGTCTGCTACGCAGGAAGGCTCTGGAATCTCGTAGCGCAGCCAGTAAGGCAAGAAGACACAAATTTGAAAGAAGCAGGGCTGGTACAAGCCATAAACAACGATGTCTTTATGCGAGACAAAACAGAAAGAGTTTCTGGAACCAACTAGAAATTAAACTATTCAAGATTTGGTCATCACAAACAATGAAGACAATCAGGTACATTACGATCTCAGATACCACATACTCAGATCACAAGCTAATTGAAGTGCAAACTATCATTAATACTCAAAATAGACATAAAACAATGATCAAGCGAGAGGGGTTATTCAGTAAATTAAATGTTAATAATACAATAAAAGGATAGACTGGGAGAAAATAAACAGGGAATTTACAAACATTCCTTGGCAAACTGTTCCAAGTAATAAAAATCCTAGAGAAAGAATAGAAAAACTGAACAAATCCACAAGGGCCGTGACGAGGATTCGAACCTGCGTCCGGGAGCATCCCAGACACTGCCTTAATCGACTGAGCTACGACAGGGTTAAAAGGGTTGAAACCGAAGTTCTACTGAACTTATTGGATCCCGTAGCCTCTCTGAGGCACAAACCAGCCTTTTACACAACCCCCCCCCTGCGCCCGAGCTATGTCAATAGGCCGGCCGTTGACATAGCTCGGGTGCAGGGGGGGGGGGGGGTTTGTGTAAAAGCCTGGTTTGTGCCTCGGAGAGGCTACGGGATCCAGTAAGTTCAGTAGAACTTCGGTTTCAACCCTTTTAACCATGTTGTAGCTCAGTCGATTAAGGCAGTGTCTGGGATGTTCCCGGACGCACACGGAGATACCAGATGCCTTCCTCTCTTTTCTTAAATCTGCAGACAGCCCCTTCTACACAAGCTCACAAGCTACACAAGCTCCCCTGAAGCCCATATCAAGAGGATAACATCAGCAGCATATGCCAGGTTGGCTAACATAAGAATGGCATTTACACTTGTGCAAGGAATTGTTCAGAATTTGTATACCACATGTGTCAGGCCAATCCTGGAGTATGCAGCCCCAGCATGGAGTCCACATCTAGTCAAGCATAAGACCAAACTGGAAAAAGTTCAAAGGTTTGCTACCAGACTAGTACCCGAGCCGAGAGGTATGAGCTACGAGGAGAGACTACGGGAATTAAACCTCACGTCGCTAGAAGACAGAAGAGGTATGGGGGACATCACCACTATGATCACCATGATTAATGTGATAAGGTAGATAAAGACAGGCTATTTAACCCAAGGGGCACACACACACAAGGGGACACAGGTGGAAACTGAGTGCCCAAATGAGCCACAGAGATATTAGAAAGAACTTTTTTAGTGTCAGAGTGGTTGACAAATGGAATGCATTAGGAAGTGATGTGGTGGAGGCTGACTCCATACACAGTTTCAAGTGTAGATATGATAGAGCCCAATAGGCTCAGGAACCTGTACACCAGTTGATTGACAGTTGAGAGGCGGGACCAAAGAGCCGGAGCTCAACCCCCGCAAGCACAAATAGGTGAGTACAAGGGAGAGAGCAAAACATTGGCAAACAATTATAGACCAGTTGCACTAACATTCTACATAACAGAAGTATTTGAGTCATCAGGAGCCAGGTTACCAGTTTCATGGAGGCGATGAGTCACAATAAACGTGGCTGAAGTATGTTGACCGTCCTGGACCATTCTCAAGTCGATTGTCACACAATCGACTTGAGAATGGTCCAGGACGGACCGAAACGTCATCGTCCCTTCACTTTCTAGTGTGTGGTCTGGTCAACAGTTTCATGGAGACCAATGACCTCCACAACCTAGGCCAAAAGGGATTTACAGCGGGAAGATTGTGCCACTCACAGTTACTTGACCATTACAACAAAGTCACTGAGGCATTAGAAGAAACACAGAATGGAGATGTGATATACACGGACTTCGCAAAGGCATTCGATTAATGTGACCATGGAGTGATAGCACACAAAGTGAGATTAATGGGAATAACCGGGTTTTCTGTCAAACAGAACACAGTAACAGTCAGCCATATAAAATTGAGTCCAAACACAGTTAAAAGCTCTGTACCTCAGGGTACAGTCCTTGCACCACTGCTTTTCCTTATTCTCATATCAGATATAGACAAAAACACAAGTCACAGCTTCATATCATCCTTTGCAGACGACACAAAAATCAGCATGAAAATTACCTCTGCTGAGGATATTGAAAAACTTCAAGCAGATATTAATAGTTTTTGACTGGGCATCAGAAAATAACATGATGTTTAACAGTGATAAATTCCAGGTACTCAGGTACAGTAAAAATGAGGACCTTAAATGTAATACACGGTACAAAACAATTAAATTTGCAAATAGTAGGAAAGCAGCATGTAAAGTATTTGGGAATAACGATGTAAGTATTTATGGGGGATTAGTTGATCATTACAGGTTTGATTAGTCAAGTATCCATAAAGAAATAATTGAGCAGAAAAATATATTACAAATTAGTTCAAAATTTAACTGCCCCAAATTTGGAATAGCACTGTACTGTAATTTAGGATATGCATATAATTTTTCAATGCATCTTCCTTATTAGATGAACAATTCTGCAAATTGAATGCTACAGGTTATATTACACATGACAATAATAAACTGAAAGTATTTACACTTGGAGCTGGTGCAGGTTTTCGAGGTTTCCTTCCTCTCCTTTCTAATGCTGGGGTTGTGGTGTCTGCATCTGATGCACTTGTATCCCTTAATGTGCTCTACAAGAAATAAAATAATCCAGATTACTGTTAACAAAGATAAAGGTAGTAGTGTACAAATTAATGACAAAGCAGATATGCTTAGAAACAAAATCATTCATAACTTTTTAATAAGCAATTGTGTTCATTAAGGTAGTATATTCCACCAACTTCTATTGATTTCTTCAAAATGTAAGCATTTTCCATCTGAGCTGTCTGTCCAAACTGCTTAGGGTGAGATGGCAGGACACAGTGCCAGATACGTACAAACTTTCTTGCACAGGCTGGCATGACAAGCATCCACACCAAGCTTTATAAGGCACAGCTCAGATGTTGACAGCTCAAGTAGGTCATGTGTGTATGAGGTATGACTAATGAACAACTGCTCAAGATGATGATCTATGATGAACTAAAACAGAGAAAATCGACTCTTGGATGATAAAAGAGAAGAACACCCTCAAGGGTTCACTCAAGAATTGCAGCACTCTCAAGACTGGGAGTGCATCACTGAGAATTGTTCTACCTAGGACACACGTTCATGCTGGTGAACTTGTTTGAACTTGAACTTGAAGCAGACTACAAACAAGAGAGACTCAATGATGCTGCAGAGAAACAATCTCTTCACAAGTCCAGGGACAGTGGCTCCCCTTGTCAGGAGCACACACTTCCATGTCCACACTGCAACTGGAAATTCTGGGCCAGGATTGGACTAATCAGCCATCTCCAAACCCACTACCAGAGAAACTAATGGCAATGAGTGTTTTTCATCTTTGATGGATGAATATCACATTCCTAATAAATTTAACAAAATACTCAATATCCCACAGTACAGTACCATACCCAAGTACCTGGAATTTATCACGGTTAAACAGCATGTTATTTTCTGTTGCCTAATCAAAACTTTGTTAGTACCAGCTTGTAGTTTTCAGCGTCTTCTACGAAAGTAATTTTCATGCTGATTTTTGTTTTTGTGGCAGTCTTCAACAGCCTAATTTATCAGCCCATTAACCAGGAGGACTGATCAGAGAGCGGATTACGAGGGCATTGATCCTCGGAACCAACTCAAGGTAGATATTTAGCAGTCTCCGTGGTGTAGTGGTAAGACACTCGCCTGGCGTTCCGCGAGCGCTATGTCATGGGTTCGTATCCTGGCCGGGGAGGATTTACTGGGCGCAATTCCTTAACTGTAGCCTCTGTTTAACGCAACAGTAAAATGTGTACTTGGATGAAAAAACGATTCTTCGCGGTAGGGGATCGTATTCCAGGGACCATAGGATTAAGGACTTGCCCGAAACGCTACGCGTACTAGTGGCTGTACAAGAATGTAACAACTCTTGTATATATCTCAAAAAAAAAAAAAAAATGCTTAACTTTGGTGTGCTATGTATTTTCCTGCCTGACAGCACATCCTGTGTCAAAAGACATGGCCACATCTTATACGGGAGAGCAGCCAGTATAGAGCTCAGGAAGTGGACTCTGTGGTCTCTAGAATGAATATCTAGTTCCCAAAAATTCACAACAGAGTGGCTAACTCTAGTACTAATTTTAATATTGACTCAACTGGATTTATTTTTATTCATGAAACGTTTAATAAATTTCTTCACATCTCCCTAACCAAATTTGTTTAAACTCATGTGACAATTCACAGTAAAATAATAAATTAAGATTCTTACACTTGGAGTGACAGCCAGTTTAAGTGGTTTCCTTCCTCTTTTTCCTAGCGCCGGGGTTCTGCTGTCTACATCTGATGTGCTTGCATCTAATATAGTGCTCTACAAAATAATAAAATATCTCTGTATAAGTAATACAAATAGATAAGCAAAAATGCTTAAAACCCCTGGCTAAAGATTTTGCACAAGTACAGGACTATGCACTAAGTTAATGCAGTCGATGCTCAGGTCACCACAATTATTAATTATTGAACTTTGCTGTTTTTCATTGGACCTGGAATAGTGTGTGTTTGAGCCGACCCATTCCTAGCCTCACGGCAGGCTTCAAGTATCATGGAATACAGATTGTTTCATATCAACAATTACATATTCAGATACATCCAGCAAATAACAACATTAAATAAAAGTTTATTAATATGAATTAGGAATACACAATATAATGTACATACAAGTACATACTGTACATTATTAATGAGTACAAATATTGACAGCATAGAGGCTAGCTGCCTCCTCACCCTTCTGAATACATTCCCTTATCATTGACACCACCATTTATTATGAATATTTCATTTTGACTACGGAATATGATCTTATCTTGAGGTTATCTTGAGATGATTTCGGGGCTTTAGTGTCCCCGCGGCCCGGTCCTCGACCAGGCCTCCACCCCCAGGAAGCAGTCCCGTGACAGCTGACTAACACCCAGGTACCTATTTTACTGCTAGGTAACAGGGACATAGGGTGAAAAACTCTGCCCATGGTTTCTCGCCGGCGCCTGGGATTGAACCCAGGACCACAGGATCACAAGTCCAGTGTGCTGTCCTGCTCGGCCGACCGGCTTCCATGATAGAGCGATGCATTACAAGCAACTGAAATGGTAAAATGTTCTCGGCTAATTTTGTGAAACGCTGCGAGTGAGTTTAGTATTGAGGCAGCAACAGCGCCACCCACGTAGTGCAGTCAGGTGATCACTCCGGCCAGACCTGGTGGAGGCGTCTTAGACTCTCCCACTGACACCACCCCACCCTTCCTTCCCTGACACTCCCCACTAACACAACCTGCCTCTCCTGACAACTTCCACCACTGTCACCACCTGCCTTCCCTCACACCACTATCACTATATGCCTACCCTCACAACTGACACCACTGCCTCCCTTGACAACAACTTTCACCATTTGACTCTCCTGACAACTTCCACCATTGACACCACCACCTGCCTTCCCTGACACCATTAACACTACCCACCTTCTCTGACAGCTTCCACCACTGACACCACCTGCCTCCCCTGACACCACCAGTCTTCTAACAACACCTTCCACCGCTGAAACCACTAGTCTTTTCTGACAACACCTTCCACCGCTGACACCAAAAGTCTTTTCTGACAACACCTTCCACTACTGACACCAAAAGTCTTTTCTGACATCTTCCACTGCTGACACCACTAGTCTTTTCTGACAACAACTTCCAACACTAACTCCACCTGCCTCCAATGAGAATAACTTCCACCACCTGCCCCCTGACAGCACTTGACCCCTGACTCCAACCCTCACCAATGACACCACCTGCCTCCCCTGACACCAGTTTATCATCCTTCAACCATTTCTCCCTGTAAACAAAGGGTAAGCAAACTGAAAACACTGTACAACTGTTTACACTTTGGTGAATCACAGTTGATGACAGCCACCTCCGACACTCGCTTTCGGTGATCGCTCGGACAAACAATCCTCGCTTAATCGAACATCTGTACGCTCCACTGAACATTTAGCACCGAATTCAATTTGTTCGGTACCATCTGGGAATTCGATAGAGCGTGGTTCGTTAGTGTGAGGAAGCACTGTACCACAGTATAGTCATTCTATCCCTGAAATGCATTTCATCTAACTACAAGAATTGCCTGGAGCCAGTTATGTATTTCTGTTGTAATTTATAAAAAAAAATTTACTTACCACGAGTGATGCCTTAGTAACCGAGCACTGCATAATAGAATTTTCTGAGATGAGAGACATTTTTCTTTGATTCTTCAGCTCATTTATTTCTTGTAATAAACTATCATTTTGAGCTTCACTTTGTCTGGAAAAATAATCAGCAAATCAGTATTACCAATATTTTGAATATATCACAATCATCATTCCCTTTTACACACACAAATCCATAATATAATGGCACAGTGTTGTTATTTTGCTACAATCAAATTTACATGTGAAGCAGAAATGCATATACTGTATTTCTCTATATCACTCTTGTCCCTAATTTCTCCCATAAACCAGCCTGTTCTAACACTTAATGCACCATAATTCAGACGCTCTCGACCAAAGCATTACCATTCCTGTTTTATTGAAAACAGAATTCCCATAATATTGCTGCTATCTTGGACTAATAAGCATTGACCTTATTTGAAAAGATATTGGTTGTGGAAGTGCAACATGTTGACATTCCCTGACTGTGCATATAAAATGCAGTCAAATCACACTGTAGAAAAATAACTAATATAAAAGATTTGTGAGCAACCATATCACAAGACCTTATTTTAAAAACACAATAAAGTAGCTGTCAAAACTGCAAGAAAAATGACAAATTAGATTACAAAAACCTCTTAAACAAGAGATGCTATACCAATGATTACAGTTTTCAACACTAGTGCTCCTCAAAATAACGCAGTGCCCTGAACTGAGGCACCGCATTACTGTGGCAAAAAAACCAAAGTTGAATGTAATGAAACGCCATTTTCTGGGCGAGTCCCGGAGGCTCCCCGGAACTATCCATGGCTGATATGGATACCCTAACTATTTTGCATCAGTCGATGTGGGTGGAGTTCTAGGCCTACCGGGGACCACGAGCCAGAACCTGGCCCCCTCAGAGAGGCACGGGGAGCAATGGCCCATAGAATTGCACATGTCATTTGGAGCATTCTATATCTGCCATCGACCGGAACAGGCACCCAGAAAGGTAAGCACCACAACACAAACCCCTATTCTGGTTAACAACAAAAATCGACAAACGCGTGGACACAACTCCCCCAGAAAAACGAACTAACAAGCATGACGTCACACGAGCCGCGCCGCATGTCTGCGCAGCTTCCCCCTCCCCAAGAGGGGATAGGGGGAGCCCCAGACCCCCGCGCCGGCGATCCCCGCCCCAGTTCTGAGGCTGGATATCAAAACCGCGAAAAAACCCACCGACCGGAGGGCGGGAGGGTGCCGGGGAGCTTCCGGGACTCACCCAGAAAATGCCGTTTCATTACATTCAACGCTGGTTTTCTGGGGGAGCCCCTATGGCTCCCCGGAGCTACTTCACCAAAGACTACCTAAGAAAACAAGGAGACATACCTGGGAGGCGGTCGGTACACCACTCCGCAACACGAAGTTCAGACAACAACCCAAGGACCCCTCCGGAAAGCAGCAGGCACATCATGCGCCAGAAAAAGGGAGAACGGCTGCAGATGAAGAAACCTATGAGCACGGCCATAGGAACTAAAAACCACTGCACCTGAGAAGAGCATGAAGCGCTGCCACACGATCCCCAGAGGCCAATGCCAACATAAAATGAGAGCCGAAGCAAAGCAAACCTGAACCGAAGGAGCCACAACAACCAAGGAGAAGAAAAACCGAAGAGCACCCTGTCCAAAGACCAGGACGGCACAGGCAGTGCATGAGCAGGCCGGAAGTGAAACCACACACAAGACAGCCTGCAAAACGGCGTAGAAGGAACATCGATACCTAAAGCTAGCAGCAGAAACCAAGGTGCCAGACCCAGGAACGGCCCCAAGTGCCTCCACATCCTCCGCAAGCCAATCCTATGACAGCCCCAGGAGGGAAAAGAAACGCAGGACCAAAACCAAAATGCCACAAGCGTGCAAGTCCACTGCCACAAATGCAGCCGACAGGGAAGGAACCCGCATAAGGAGCCGCCCCGCACCAACATCCCGCAGAAGGGTAGGAGCGAAAAGACTCATTAAGAGGAGCAAAAGCACCCCCAGGAAACGAACAGCGCCGAGACAGCGCTATGAGAAGAGATATGAACAAAAGAACAAGAAGCAAACACCAAGGACGAAGGCACAAAAACCCCGTCGCACCTGAGATCAAAAGTTATGCAGAACCCCAAGAAGAAGCGGACGTGACGGAGAAGGCCCGTCTCAAAAAAAAAAAAAAAAAAAAAAAAAAAAAAAAAAGAGGGGGGGGGGGGGGGCGAAGACCGTAGAAAAGCACCCACCGACAGGACGGAAGCAATGGGTACAATGGACAAGGAAACCGAGCCCAGGGAGGGGCCGATGCCCAAAAAGCACATGTGGAGAGGGGGAATGGAAAAACCCTACTCCACAAAACCACAAGCCCCGCCCAGAGGGGTAGAAAAAACCCCGGCGGGGACCCACGGGGCCTGAGGCCCTCCACGTTAGCCCCACCCCAGCCCCGGGAACCCACCCTGCAGGCCCCGGGGCTGAGCTGTCCTCCCAAAGCCCCAGTGTCTAGAAAAACCCCGGGGCAGCCGTGAAAAACACTAAGGAAGGGAGCCCACAGGGCGCTGGAACCTAAACTGAAACCGGAGGATAGGCGAGGGGCGAGACTAAGACCCCAAGCCCATCCCCAGCCAGCACAACGAGGCGAGGACAACGAGGACAGGACAGAGAATCCAAGGAACATGGAAAAACCAGGCCCGGCAAGGAAGGAGGGCCCTTACAGGCGGAAACCGAGTACCCAACCGAGCCACAGGGACGGTAGAAGAAACGTGTGCAGTGTAACAGGCAATCGAAGGAACACATTAGGCAGCCCAACTTGGGCTGACCCCATACACAGCCCCAAGAGCAGAGACGAGAGCGCCCATGAAGCATAGAATCCGCTCGTCAGGCGAACGACAGGGAAGAGGCGGAACCAAAGAGCCCGAACCTAGTCCTGCAAGTACAAGTAGGCGAGCACAAAACACCCACGACACAGGAAAACGGACCACTGAACAGGCACTCCCACCGTTGCACCGTGGAACAAGGTGGAGGCGCGCCCTAAAATATGCAATTTAATACGGAATATGAACAGATGCCTAATATATTATAAATTGCCAGTGTAAAGTGTCAGGACGAAGGAGACGCCAGAACGCACCAACTCACCTGCAGAACATAGGCGCTGAAGGGCCATGACACAAGCCTATGAAAACGTAGCCGCCGGAGGCGGCCAGGGCGCCCATGCTGGAGAGGAGGAGAGGAGCGGCGAAAGAGGCTCCCCACCCTAAAATGCAGGGAAAACCTCGTGACTTCCCCACAGCGGCACTCCAGAACACCCCCAAAGCAACAGGGCACGGATTGGAGAAAGAAAAGAGCGAGAGGTGACAAGCAACAAAGCTCGCAGGACTCGGGGTCGAATGTGTCACCGACCCAACAGGCAGCATGACGGAGGCAAAAGCAAGGGGAGTCACCCTGAGACAAAGGGACAGAGCAACCCTCAACTCGCACAAAGTGAGAGGGGACTGCAAGGGTCTCCACTACCAGACCCGAGAGCCCCCGGGGGGTTTCCCAGGGCCCCTAGACTGGGTCTGCTAAGGGTTATCCCAGGCAGGGCACTGCTAACCGGCACCCCAAACTACCAAGCAAACTGCTAAAGCTGAACCCACGGGACGTGTCCACCCGTGAGGGCGAAGCAGGGGGTGCCACCACACAAACGACCCTAATATAAGGGGGGGGGAACACAAGGCAGACCCCCCCTACCAGGCAAAAACAAATATAAAAGAAAAACCACACAAGTGGACAACATACCCAGAGGGAACAGAGCCGGCCGCTGTCATAGGTGAAAACTAGCTACGCAGTACCCTGCGCCCCACCAGTGCTATAACTACCACTTACCCCAAGGCAAACAAGGGAGGACAACCCCCAAACACTCGGGGCGGCCAAACGCCAAGCAGCGAAAAGCCAACAGCGGTAGACCCAAGGTGACTTGTGGAAGGCAATCCCAAGCCCCAAGGGCGGTACTTACAGGGCACTCAGGGAAGGTGACCCTAAGCACATGCAGCCCGAGTACAGGCATACCTCAGAATAAGAGTTTAATCCGTTCCTGGAGACGCCTCGCCTTCCGAAAACTCGCATTCCGAAGTTAATTTCCCCATAAGAAATAAAGGGAAATGAATTAATCCGTTCCTGACTACCCCAAAAACCCCACATCAAACTAAATTTTTATACCTAATTTACCTAATTCATCTAAATAAACCTACAAAACTGTGTTCCAGTTATTACTTACCTTGCTGTCGAGTGCTGTAGGCGTATGGAAGATGGTGAGGAGGGGGGAGGAGGAGAGGAGTTACTGTTTGGAAGGGGAGTCCCCTTCCATAATCACATCACATAACCCCATGCCTTGTAACACTATGGATACCACTTCTCTTTCTAAATTTTTCAAACCAGCCCCTGCTTGCCTTAAACTCTTTTTCTTATCTGCATCACTCGTTGCAGAGGTATTCTTTAGAAGGTCTTCGTGCAACACCCTGGGTTTCTCACAAATAATGGCATCCGAAACACTATCACCCCTCAACTCCTTGTCGTGTATCCAAATTAATAACAACTTTTCCACTTCTTCAAGTATTTGTGGTCTTTGTGCCGTTAATGTTCTTACTCCTTTTGCCACTTTAGCACCCATAATCTTATTTTTCTTCTTAAGTATAGTGCATATTGTTGATGTGGCTTTGTTGTACTGCCTACAAAGTTCAACAACACGTGTACCGTTCTCATGCTTCCGAATGATCTCTTGTTTCTCCTCTATTGTCATCCTCACATGAGCTTTCTGGCCTTTATCCTTATCACTGGCTTTCTTGGGACCCATGGTGAGATATATAATAACAAATTGTATAGACAAATCACCAAAAATCCAACAAAACACTGAAAATCCGCGAGAAGAATTGATGTGGGGGTAGTCACTGAGCGCGAGACAATAATAAACTGAGGGGCGGAGGGGCGACGAACGCGCTAGGTCGGCTGTACGCGTATCAACAAACTCGCGTCCAAACTCGCCTCCCGAAGTAACCATCGCCTTCCGAGACAAATTTTTGGAGTAAATACACCTCGCCTTCCGAAAACCTCGCATACAGGGACAATCGCATTCCGAGGTACCACTGTACCTGAGAATACTACTCCCAGCTCACACGACCACCGTAAGAGCAGTACTGCAAACAAGTCACAGCACTGAAACAAGACTGGAGCTGGAGCCACACGACCATGCACTATCCCATCAGCCGAGGAACTGAGGCAGGGATCGCCGGCGTGGGGGTCTGGGGCTCCCCCTTCCCCCTCCCGGGGAGGGGGGAGCTGCGCAGATATGCGGCGCGGCTCATGTGAAGTCATGCTTGTTAGTTCGTTTTTCTGGGGGAGTTCTGTCCACTCGTTTGTTGATTTTTGTTGTTAACCAGAATAGGGGTTTGTTTCGTGGCGTTTACCTTTCTGGGTGCCTGTCCCGGTCGATGGCAGATATAGAATGCTCCAAATCACATGTGCAATTCTATGGGCCATTGCTCCCCGTGCCTCTCTGAGGGGGCCAGGTTCTGGCTCGTGGTCCCCGGTAGGCCTAGAACTCCACCCACATCGACTGATGCAAAATAATTAGGATATCCATATCAGCCATAGATAGCTCCGGGGAGCCGTAGGGGCTCCCCCCAGAAAAGAATGATGTTCTTGTGGGTGAAATACTTTAGACAAAGTAATGCAGCAGGCACTTTATGTAGAAGTATGTCTCGCTACCCTGTGGCGTACCCAGCAGCAACAGTCAATAGCCAGGCAGCTGTCACAGTGTGGGGTTACTTTGTGCATCTTGCTCTCCCACATAGCTGTACTGGAGTGTTTTATGCAGTTATTTGTTTTGTTGGTGGCATTACACTATTCATGACAGTGGGATTTAGGCAAGCTTGTTGTACTTCCTAAAAACTTAAGAGTGAATCGAGCAGTTTACCTGGAGCTGCTTTGTGATTATTTGCTGGAGTCTTTTGAGCACACACAAGCTACAGTGTTCCAACAAGACTGTGCACTAGCCCATACCACCAAACCTGGCTCTAAGTGACTTGATGACAGCATGGTACCCTTCATGAAAGGTTGATAACAGCCCGAATCTCGACCCAAATGAGAACCTCTGGCACATTGTCAAGAGGGATCTGCAGGGCAAAGATGTCATCCATACCGAGGCTGGAAACAGGCATACAAGAGTCCTGGGACAGAATCACAGCTAACCAATAAAGAATTAAGTTTTTTTTTGTTTGTTTTTTTACTACACTTGTCACCTATTGTGTTGCACCTTGAGCAGGGAGACATTATTTTGACTAGCACTTAGTGCAAGTGTTATTGTAAGTGCCCTTTGACAGGTGTAATTGAAGAGAAAAAAGAATTACCACTAGTTAACCAGTACACCACAGTACACATGTTGATGCCAGCCTCAACCACTAGGATTATTTGGTGTGATCATCCTTGTTCAGCACTGGTGGACCAGCCCTTGGTGGACCAGGCCCACTATATACAGTATAGGTCAGGCATATATTATTAACAGATAGTTAATAATATATGTAGTCTAATACTGTAGTGAATGTCTACTAACCAATAATTTATACTGATGACTACATAAATAAATCATAAACCTCCCAGAATGTGTAAGGCTAGCGATTTGTGAGAATTTTAAATCAAACAGTCCACTTTAAACATCAAAGTTTGTTATCAAAATATATAAATTAACATAAAATATAAATTACTACACATTAATATAAATAAATATATAAATCTCACAGGTCAATTCCCAACAATACTAGAGGGACTAGTTCCAAATCTGCACATGGAAATTACACCAATGAAACCAAAGGCATGGCAAGATGTGCAAAATAGTGCCAATGGAAAGTACAGGCGCATTAGGAACACGCACAATTCAACATCAACGGCCCAGGACATATATATACACACTCTCCCTCTAAATATAAAAGGGACGTAACAAGCCAACATATGGTATTCAAGAGAAAACTTGATAAAATGTCTCCAGATGATACTTGATTAGCCAAGCTGTGATTCATACATCTGGCTGTGAGAAGCCACATCCAACAGTCTGATTGACCAGACCAAAATTCGGAAGGGCTGGTTAAGAGACTGGGCCATATGGACATTGATCCCCAGAATCAACACATGGTACCAGCGAGGAAGTCCAGGCCCGGGGAACATCAGGACCTTGCCTAAGGGAGCAACAGGTGATACAGCAACATAACCCAAAATATATCCCTGTGGAGAAGATATAGTTCTGACTTACCTGAGCTGCTCCCTCAAGACAGTGGCATCTATGTCTTGGTCTAGTGTTTCTCTCTTTGCTATTGATGCCTCACTGACCATCGACTGGTTGGTAGTAGCAATGGATACCAGTGACTGTTGCAGGAGTTTCTTCACTTCTGTCAAAGAAAACAGGGATAGTGAGATCAAGACCAAAGAAGGGGTAAATGAGGAAGGGGGGAATGAGGGGAGAGGGAAGGACAGGATGGGGGGACAAGTGGAAGAGGGAAGGAAAGGAGTGGGAGAGGGAAGGAAAGGAGTGGGAGAGGAAAGGAAAGGAGTGGGAGAGGGAAGGAGAGCATCAAGAATGAGTGAGAGAGGGAAGGAGAGCATCAGGGATGAGTGGGAGAGGGAAGGAGAGGACAAAGGATGAGTGAGAGAGGGAAGGAGAGCATCAGGGATGAGTGGGAGAGGGAAGGAGAGGATCAAGGATGAGTGGGAGAGGGAAGGAGAGGATCAGGGGTAAGTGAGAGAGGGAAGGAGAGCATCAGGGATGAGTGGGAGAGGGAAGGAGAGCATCAGGGATGAGTGGGAGAGGGAAGGAGAGCATCAGGGATGAGTGGGAGAGGGAAGGAGAGCATCAGGGATGAGTGGGAGAGGGAAGGAGAGCAGCGAGGATGAGTGGGAGAGGAAGGAAGGAGTAATTATACAAGTGTAGTTGCAGGATGAGAGCTATACTCATTGTATCCTGTCTTCTCAGTACCTTGTCATATGACACTTTGAAACAACTGACAGTTTTGGCCACCACCTTTCAACCATCTATCACTATTTCCAGTGAACTTTCTAATGTTTTAATGGTAGCTTTTTTCCTTAGTTTGAACCTATGTCTTCTTGTTCTTGAAGTTGCAGCTTTTAAATACTCTTATTTTGTATAAAATTTGTCGATTCCTGTTACTATACACAAAGAAATCACACTAATGTGACATATATCAATGAGAAAATCAACTGGAGTGCTGAGGTGACTCAAACCTGCAACCAAGGCACTGCCAGCCGCAAACTCTACCACTATACCACCCTAACTTGTTAGAAGTTGTACAAGCTGAGATTCTACTGAATCAACAGGAAGACTGGAGGCCTCTACTGAAACCATTCCTAGTTTCTCTGGACTAGGAGAGTCCAGATCGTTTGATGTCGGGGCTAGTAGCGTGGCATCATCAGCAAACATATTCATATATAGTTCATATAATGGAGGAGGATAAAAGAGCACTTAGCAGGGTGGAGGCAGCACTGCAGGTATGAGAGCGAGGAAGAGACCTTCAGCCGCAACACAACCCAAGGCCACCGAGGACTGGGGATGTTCACGAGATACCTGGACACCAAGACCCTATATGTTCGACCATCAAAACACCCAGTACCCGAATATCGGTCCAAGACATTTTGGTAAACACAGTAAAGACAGAGCAGCATACTAGCATACAACATGGGCACAACAGTAGACCGCAGGCTGGCTGAACTTAATGACACTGCGGACAACCTAAAAAATATGAGCACTGAAACAGGGAACCAGGAAAACCAGATCAACTCGTAGAGTCCGCCGAAGCAGAACTGGCGACACAAAGGTAGCAGAGCCAAGCCGCCACTGAACGAAGTACATGATGCACTCCCGGCCAAGCCAACCATGAATCCACGACCAAAGGATCCCCTCCAGAAGCCAGCAGACTTATTCTTTGGCAGAAAAGAAAAAGCCAAATGCAGACGAATAAAGAACCCACCAGGGCCAAAGGAACAAACCACCCCTATCAAAGAGCATGAAGCTCACCCACCCAACAACCAGAGGTCAGAGAAATAAGAAAAAGCCTTCATGAAACAATCTCAGAGTGTAGGGGCCACCGTAAACCAAGCAGGAGAGAAAAATAAATAAAATATCTGGTCAATGGGTCAGGCAGGCTCAGGCAGTGCATGAGCAGGCTGGAGATTAAACAATGCATGAGAAAGCTTGCAAAATGGGGCTAAAGAAGTATCGATCCTGAAAGCAAGCTGGAGCAGCTGCCAATGCCACGTAAGAGGTGACAGCATTCGGCATAAGAGGCGATCAAGAAACGGCCAAGGACAGAACAACCCGCTCGCAAACCGAAGAACAATGACGAAGGGACAGAAAATAATAATTCATTGTGTTGAGGGACAGGAAGCCACAGTTAATTTATACATGTTTTGCTTATTTTTTTTAGTCAAGGTCCCCAAGGCCGAATTACTGATCAACGAATTACTAGGATACGACCCCAAAACGAGCTGACTAACTCCCGAGTACTTACTCACTACTAGGTGAACAGAGGTATTAGGTGAAAGGAAATATGCCCAACCCTTTCTATCCCGCCCGGGATTCGAACCCGGACTTCTCGATTGTGCGTCTAGAACAAACCCCAACTGTACTGCAGGATGGATGTGAATGTGCCAATACATATCCTGGAGGTCCAGAGAAATCATCCCAGCACCAGGCTTGAGAGCAAGCCAGACCTGGGATAAAGTGGTCATCTGGAAGGAGGACTACAGGATGAACCGGGTTCAACTCGGAAAGGTCGAGAATGAACTGCAAATCCAAGGAATCCAGTTTCAGGACCAGAAACTGGCAGTTGTTTCGAGCATGCCCAAAGCTACCCACTCCGAGACAACCCAACGAAGGCAGAGGGAAGGAGCCTGCCCTGAAAGCCCCTTAACGTGGCTGGAATGACCAACTCCACCACAGGCAATGGGAAAAACATGAAAAACCCACAAATAGCGGGACCAAGAGCTGGCACAACAAGCTAGCCTCCCCCTACCACCCGACCAATGGTGCGACCTGTGAAAGGGCCAGCACGAACCTTGAGAGCCAGCCTGCCAAGCAGAGTGATCACAGCACAGACCAGATGAAGGGAATGAGGGCCAAGGATGCACATCCGACCAGGCAACTGGCACCATGGTGGACCCACCTCGACTGACAGCAGATGATGCCCTGGCTTGACCAAACCACCGGGAAAAGCGAGAACAACCACCCCAAAAACATGACAAGAAGTCCCCACAGGCCAACAAGCAGCAGCCACGGTCAACAAAAACTGAGAAACCACATCCTCTGGAAACAAAGGCAAAGAAAAGGGAGAAGCAGAAGTGAGAGCCAGGGGCCCATGGCAAGCCCAAAAATCAGGCCGGCACAGTTTGCCAACACGAGAGAAGGTAGGTGAAAAACAAGACCGCCTCCCAGATGATCGGTGGATACAGCTTAAGGGGGCGGGGGAGGGCAGACAATGTTGAAGCAGCAAAGACCAAGACCCCTGCAAGAGGTGCCTCATCGAGTGTCAAATGTCCTCCGAGAGCCAATCAGAATGAAGTGCTAGGAGGCTTACGAAACGCACGACAGATGCCAAGTGTGAGTGGGTATGATCATCACCAATCAAGGGAGCGTACAAGAGGGGAACCAGAGCATATAGTTGCACAAGACCCACATCATAGGAAAAGGCAGGAGCAAAGTGGCATGCATTGAAGGACTCAAAACAACCCCCAGAAATACCTGCAACACTGTAGACACCTCCAGCCACCAAAGCGTGCTGGTACAACGGAAACTGTGCCAAGCCCTAAGCGAACACAAAGAACAGTCTGCCAGCCAGGATGACTCCTGAACCTTGTAATGCACCCAATAAGGGGAGGAAGAACAGAACTAAAAGAAAAGCTGGGTCCATAACCAAGGTGTAAACAGAGTCGTGCAGGAGGTACATACACAGGGCCTCTCAAGCCTCCACCGGGGGAATGCGGAAAGAAGGAAACTTCCAGAAGGACAAACCCGAAGAGCCTAAAGACACTCTAAAATACACCCTGGGAAAAGTCGCACCCAACTGAAACTCATACAGAGAGGGGGCATAAGAAAAACCCCCTCCCCCTACAACACAAGACCCTCCACAGAAGGCACTAAGATCCACAAAGGATCAAATAGGACCCAAGGACCCCAGTTGTACTCGCTGGAAAGACCTAGAAGCCTTGGCATGAGCGAGAGGGTCAACTCCTTCCTGGCCCAAGTCGGACAGGGCAAACCCCAGATCAGCCCAAGCCACATCCTGAGGTAAACCTTTTCCCGACTCCAAAATCCTAAGATATTTCGGAGGCGGAAACAGGGGAAGAGGAAAAGGACGAACCATGCCCACCAGGGAAGGAAGAGATGAGGACGGAACCACAGTTGAATTAACCAACCCCTTTAACCTAGACCGCTGAAACACACGAAACCTCAACTGCAAAGCAGTCCCTGTCTGATATCTCTAAACTTCTAGATGGGAGTGGGTAAGAAGTTACATGTGGGGATCAAGAATCGCATGTGGGAAACAAGTCTCGCATGACTCGCTGTTGAAGATGTCACCGATCCTGCAGGCAGAATGGTAGAGGCAGAACGTATGAACGTCACAAGGTGGCACAGACGACAAACGTCCCTCAAATTCGCACAAGGCAGGAGTGAGCTCAGAAGAGGTATCCACACAAGGTATCTCACAAGCCCAGCCTGGCCTCTGGCTGTGCTTGGGGAGTAGAAGAACTCCCAGAACCCAATCAAGCAGATCAAGCAAGTCAGACATAATACAACCGAATCCATCTGAGATTTCCAGGGTGAGTGTTCCCTGCAGAAAGCCCAGGCACTGGGAACGCTATATCGGTATCTCCTGGACAACTGAACGGGTAATGCTGACCACCCGAAGCCAACAGAAAGGCCTAGGGAGCAACAAGGGGTTAACTGCACACAACCCTAGATGAAACCTAATACTGTATGGTAAAACAGATATGCCCCCAAGCAGACAGGGCAATCACAAAAATTTTAGAAAAAGGAACAAGTGATAGCCCAAAGCACCCTAGGACCAAAATGTAGAGAACGAACAACCAGGGCCCACCAACCAGACATATAAGCTGGAGGCCCATTTCGGTGCACCAATCAGTCGCAAGAACCACAATGTGCTCCACCAGCAATAAACATTCCCAACCCAAGGAAAGACAGAGTCCAAGACAACGTGCTACCCTTAAGAGTAAGGGCTCACATGCAAAGAGACTCCCTAAGGAAGTATATCCGAACACACCAGGGAAGACGAGGGGAGTATGGGTAGTAAGGGGTAGACCACTAATCACCACCTAAAATAAATTCTCAAAGGAATTGACAGGGTGGACAAAGAAACTATTTAACACGGGTGGAACAAGAACAGGGGGGACAAGTGAAAACTTGGTACCCAAATGAGCCAGAGACATTAGAAAGAATTTTTTTCAGTGTCAGGGTAGTTAATACATGGAATGCATTAGGCAGTGATATGGTGGAGGCTGACTCCATACACAGTTTCAAATATAGATTTGATAAAGCCCAATAGGCTCAAGAATCTGGACAACAGTTGACTGACAGTTGAGAGGGGGGGGGGGACCATAGGGCCAAAGTTCAACCCCTGCAAGCACAACTAGGTGAGTACATCCCTGACAATGTAAGGGCAACACTTAAGGAGCACCCAGGGAAGGGAACCCTGAGCACATGTAGCTCCAAGCACACTGAACTCCTGGCTCACACTACACCAACATGTACAAGAACAGTCTCAAAGACAAACACCACTCAAAAGAAAATGGGAGACTGGAGCCAAAGCAACTTGAGGGAGCACGACCGGGCACGGGATGCATCAGAATAAGAACTGGTGGCAGAGCAGCCGGCTGACCCGGCCTGCCTCCCTCCTCCCCCAAACGAGGGGGAAGGTGGGGCGAACTAGCTCACGCTAGTTTCACGAGTTTTCAATAGCTTGTTTACATTGTTGGGGGGGGGGAGGGGAGGGGCTCTTTTAGCGGTTTTGAGGCTACAGTCTCATTTCCAACTAAAGAGTAGTCTGCTTTGTTTCACTGATGTTCTGGGTGCCTTACCTTGGTGGTGTCAGATATGAATAACTTTACACACAAGTTTTTCATAATGCCATCACTCACTGCGCCACTGGCTCGTGGTCCCCATTAAGCCAACAAGAACTCCGTGACTTATGGCACTATCAGTGTGGCAGGTTCAGGGAGCCACAAGGGGCTCTCCCCAGAAAACAGGCTTCTATTAGACATCAGGAACACATCTTTACTTTAACCATAAACTTCATGTGTCCATAATTGTCCTATGACACATTCCCTGTACAAATCGAAGGCCTACTGTCTGTGGAGTCATTTTAATTTGTGAGGATTAATGCACAGATGTCATTACAATAGGAATATGTTATGGATGAAAAGATAAAACTTTATAATTCATGTTGAGAACAATTAATAAATTTCATGGTTCTAACCTTGTTGTAGGGATGAGATTTCTTCTTCTTTTTGCTTGAGAAGCTCCTCTTGCTCTCCAAGCTGACGACTGCACTGAGATACTTCCTCCTGTCGAGCCTCTCTTACTGCTCTTATTTC
Organism: Procambarus clarkii; assembly: GCF_040958095.1. Lineage (NCBI taxonomy): Eukaryota > Metazoa > Arthropoda > Malacostraca > Decapoda > Cambaridae > Procambarus > Procambarus clarkii. The sequence goes on from NC_091201.1 coordinate 2,473,220, forward strand.
CTAAAACACCAATAAGAAAAACAATCTGCATTGTTACAATCATTTAAAATATGAGGATATTTTCCTCATCTTTAGAGATCAATCCCAACAAGTCTCACTCTGCCAACAGTTGCACAAAACCCTTCCTCAGCCACATGATGACCTAGAGATCTTTGAGGCAACTAAATGAAACTGCTATTCCTTTATAAACAACGAGTTTTGATAGAATAACTGGCTAAATACTTGGGATTAATGACCAGGTATAAAAAAAAGTTTTTCAGCATAGGGGTCATTCTATCCCAAATCACAAAAAGTGGACATTTCAATACGACCATCACGTATTTTCATGAAGTTTGGTAGAAAGGTGGTAGACACGAAATAGCTTACCTAAGTGTAATTACTGAACATGTAAAATTTTAGTGCTCAATGATACACGATATTCAAACAGCATGGTTCCCAAGCAGATCCCAACGAGGAAGCGAGCACCACCTGCCAACACGCGAGACACGAAGCGAAAAAACTGCGATACTGCATCCCGCAGGATCGGCGCAAACAGCTTCAGCAGTGCAGACGCTAACGCGCCGCCAAGACCAAGGCACGAGACCCAGGAATGACCCCAAGTGCCTCCACATCTTCCTGAAGCCAATCCAAAGACAGCTTCAAGAGGGAAAAGAACCGCAAGACTGAAGCCAGCAGACCACGAGCGCGCAAGTCCTCCGCTACCAATGCACCCGAAAGGGAGGGAACCTGCAAGTGAAGCTGCACCATGCCAACATCTCGCTGAAGGGCAGGGGTGAACAAACATGCATTGAGGTGCTCAAATTTGCCCCACAGGAAAACCTGAACCACCATGAACACCTCGCACCACTCAAGCGTGCGGGTACGACGATATATATTATATTATCGATTATATTATATTATAATATCTTTATATTATCGGATTCATTATAGAGGCATAATCCGAGTCACGCAGGAGTTAAGCCACAGTGGCCACCCGTACCTCAGTAGGCGAGACGCGGGAAGCTGAAAACCTCCAAAAGGACAGACCCGACAGGACAAGGAACTGGGGAGGGGCCGACACCAAATCCAACTCGTACCCAGAGGGAGGAAGGGGGGGGAGGGAGACAATCCCACTCCTTGTAACAGTAAGTCCCACTCAGAGGGTAGGAAAACCCAGGCTGGGTCCAATGGAACTCAAGGGCCCCAAGTCAGCCCCTCCCCAACTCCGGGAACCTCCACATCAGGACCCGGGCCGAGTCGTGCTCCAAAGCCCCAGCCTCACAAGAAAAAGCCATGGCAGCCGAAAAGGCAGGAAGGAAGGGGGCCCACTAGTCAGACCCTGTCACCACAGCTGGAGGAACCGACTCGAATGCCTCTGTCGCCCCCCCCCCCCCACCCTCGGGAAGGGGCAACCTTCTAAACTGACTCAAGTCTCAGAACCTGCTAAACCCTGCCCCGACCCTGAAGCCCTCAGACGCTTTGGAACCAGAAGCAGGGGGAAAGGGGCACCAGAATGAACCAAAGCAGAGGAAGAACGAGGGGTTTCTTCTCGTTCTCTCAATGTAAAGACTGAACCAAGGTTGAAACGACCAACACCTCCAAGTCCGGGTCCCAATAAGCAAAACTGGGCAGCCGCAGGGCTACAGGGGCAGCAATCAATCGAGCGCATTGCAGCAACCCTATATCTAGCATGCAACGCCCGAGTCACCCGCACCCAGATAGTGTCATCAGTGGACTGGGTGAAATGAGTCGCAAACAAGTAGCAAAACTCACAGGACTCTGGGTTGAAGGTGGCACCAACTAAACAGGCAACATGACGGAGGCAAAAACAGTGAGTCACCCTGACACAAGGGGGACACAGAGCAACCCTCAAACTCATACAAGGTGAGAGGGTACCCAGGGATCACATCCATAGGACTCCTTGGGCCCCCGCGGGGTTTCCTAGGGCCCTCAGACTGGTATAGCTAAGGGTAAGCCCAGGCAGGGTACTGCTAACCGGCACCCACGTCTACCAATCACACTGCTAAAAGCTGAACCCCCAGGATGTGTCCATTCAGGGGCCTAGCAGGGGGTACCACCTAGAAAAACACATATATATAAACCTAAGTTACAGATAGGGGGGGCAATAAATCAAAGGCAGACCCCCCCCAGCAGGCAGGGGAAAAAAAAAAAAAAAAAAACCGCAAGAGGGCAACGTGCCCAGGTGGAATAGAGCTGGCCGCTATAATGGGTGATAACTAGATGTGCAGTACCCTGTGCCCCTACCAGTGCAAACTACCCCTTACCCTAAGGTAAACAAGGGAGAAGGAAACCCCACAGTACACTCAGGGCAGTCAATTACTGAGCAGCAAAAGATCAACAAAGGTAGACCCCAAGGAGACTTGTGGAAGATAACCTTAAGCCCCATGGTCAGTACTTACAAGGAACTTAGGGAAGGGAACCCTAGGCACATGCAGCCCAAGTACCTGTGAAGATTACTCCCAGCTCACGCACCACTCTGAAGGTAGCACTAGGACACAAGGCACAGCACAGAGAACAAGAAACAGGAACTGGAGTCACACGACCAAGCCCCAAACACATCAGCCGAGAACTGGGGTGTGGGTAGCCTGCACTGTGCTGTGAGCCCCACAGAGGGACGGACCCTACCGCCCCTGGCCGGCTTGGTGAGCACTGGTCACAAAGACCCAGCCAAGAGACAGCGTGTCCGTGAACACACCGAGCGAGGGTTCAGGAAGGCGCCAAGGCACTGAAGCCCGAAAACCCCCGAAGAGGAAACCGGCGACACAGCAACCGACGGAAAGCCCTCGGAGGCCAAACCCAGTGGTTGCGAGAGAGGCAGAAGGGAAGTCCCCCAAAGGAACCAGAACAAGCGATGAAGCCACACCCGACCAAACGGGTAGATCATCATGGCAAAGTTCAGTCTCCCGCACAAACCCTTGAGCAACCACCGTGTGACCTGGAAGCCCCTCAGGAACAGACGAGGGCGGGAACGCAGGCGAAGAAGAACCAAGGAAGCGGTTCGAGCATCCCACACAAGACCGAACCAGATGGGACTTCCTTCAGTTCACCAAGAACCCGAACCCGGCGAGCTGGGAAAGAACCAAATCCCTGGCTAGCAAACACTCGAACTGGCTGGAAGCCCAAACTAGCCAGTTGTCGAAGTAGGCCAAAACCCCGAACATCTAACAGATGCAGGCAGGCCACCACAACCCGAGTAAAGAATGTGAAAAAGCGAGGCGCCAGATTCAAGCCGAAAGAAAGACAACGAAAGTGGTAACCTTGACGCCCCACAGCAAAACAGAGCCAGTCCCTGAATCTCAGATGAATTGGGACGTGCCAAAACATGTCCCTGAAGTCCAGGGACACCAACCAAGAGTCCGGCTCTAACAGAAGACAGACCTGGGAAAGAGGAGTCATCCGAAACGAGGGGCAATAAACCCAAGGGTTCAGATGAGACAAGTACAGAATGAACCTCAGGACCGCGCAGTCCCTTTTCACGAATGGAAACAGATGGGAACCCACCTGAGGAACGAGGTCGTTTTGACCACGTCCGAGATGACCCAGTTTATACGTGAACAGGAACATGTACAAACAACAAACGTCGCACGACTCCGGGTCAAAAGAATCACCGACCCGACAGGCAGCATGGTGGTGGCACAACCGGTGAATATCTCCCCAAGACGAAGGGACAGAGCAACCATCAATCTCGCACTAAGCGAGAGGGGACTCAAGGGTCACATCCATCGGACCACAGAGCCCCCCACAGGGTTTCCCAGGGGCCCTTTACCTTGGTAACATGCTAATGGAAGCCCAGGCAAGGTAATGTGAACCAGCGCCCAAGACTACCAAGCAAACTTCTAAACGCTGAACCCACGGGACGTGTCCACTCACGGGTGCCTAGCAGGGGGTACCTCCAAATACACAGATATTTATATAGATACCCTAATTATAGATAGGGGCAACCAACCAAAGGCAGACCCCCACCAGGCCGGAAAACAAAAACAGAAAAACCCCCCGCAAGAGGACAACTTACTCAGGCAGAACAGAGCCGGGCACTATAATAGGTGATAACTAGCTGTACCCTGTGCCCCTACCAGTGACAAAAACTACCCCCTACCCAGAGGCAAACAAGGGCAAACAAAAACCCCAGCTTATTCCAAGGGCAGACAAGTACCAAGTAATAAAAGACACAGTGGAGGTAGATCCCAAGGTGACTTGTGGAAAGTGGCCACAAGCCCCAAAGGCAGTACTTACAGGGCACCTAGGGAAGCAAACCCTAGGTGCATGTAACCCAAGTACAGAAGAATAATACTCCTGGCTCGCACACCACCTGTAAAGACAGTCCATGCCACAAGGCACAGAAACAGAGAAAATCTGGAGCCAGAGGCACATGACCTTCCAGTATCACATCAGCCAAGAACTGAAGGGTGGATCTCTGCCATGAGTGTCTGGGGGCTCCCCCTTCCCCCTACCTGGGAGGGGGGAGTGCACAGACAGCGGCGCAGCAACATGATGACGTCAAGCTCGTTTGCTAATTTTCATTTGGGGATTTCTGTCCACTCGTTCGGCTTTTGGTAGCAAAATTTTCACCAAAATAGGGGTTTGTTTTGGGGCGCCTACCTTTCTGGGTGCCAGACCGGGTTGATGGCAGACACAGAATGCTTCCAACCACACAGGGGTTTCTATAGACCATTGCTCCTCGTGCCTCTCTGAGGGGGGGCCAGGTTCTGGCTCGTGGTCCCCAGTAGGCAAGACCTCCATGCACACTGACTGATGCCAGAAAGCTAATATATCCCTATCATCCTTGATAGCTCCGGGGAGCCGACAGACTCCCCCCAGAAAATAATACCAGAAATAATACCAGAAAATAATAAAATAATACCCTAAATTATAGACCCATACTACTGACAAGTTTGGTAGTCAAAACACTAGAAAAAATTTTAAAACCAAATGGGTAGAATTCCTGGAGAGAAATGATACAATAACAGACAGTATGGCTTTCAAACAGGAGGATGCTGTGTAACAAATCCACTGAGTTTCTATGATAAAGCCAGAGATTTTACAGGAAAGAGATGGTTGGGTTGACTGTGTTTAACTGAACCTTAACCCTTCGGCTGCTCAAGCGATTTTAGCATGCAACACTGGTGTGCATAAAATAAATTGTTCTGAAAAATTCATCTGTTCTATTGACATTGTTAATTAGCATCCAGGAAGGAAAATAGTGGCAATAAGTCTCCCCATGTCTTATGGTTCAGCCGCAGTGGGCCGGAGAAGTTGCATTTTAAGGAGTAGAAATGAGGCAAGGTGCCACACAGGAATAACTTTGACAATTTATTTTCATTGTTTCTCCCTTTATTTACATTTTTTTGGTTCTAACAAGTTGTATTGATGTGTCAATGATGGGGTTCATTAGGTATAACTTTTAAAATATAGGTATGTACAGATACATGTGTATAAATATATGTACACCATGTATTTATTCATAATAATCTATGCATATAAGACTTAATCTTATAATTGCACATAGCCCACATTTTGTCTGAAATATGTAATGGTAATCACTAATTTGCTCGATAAAAGTTCAGTGGATGCTAGTACGGTCCCCCCTGCACGCTCACACACCGCATCATGTTGCCACATATGGGCCTCACTTTTCTTACATAGAAAAATTGCTCTAAGAATTTGATTGTTACATCACTACTGAATTGTAGGCCTTCATTTGTAATGAGACAGTTAATCATCTTTCTGAGGGACTCAAATTATTAAACAAACCTTCCTTTCCTTCCCAATTTAATCCTATCTTATAAAAGGTACAAATCATTTGCTGTTTAAAACCCACATAAAATAATTGTAATAATTCACGGAGACTGCACACTCACCTTCTCGGAAATGTTGCACTTTTCCCTTAAAGCTTCTAATTTGACGTCTTCATGTCTCAACTCTTCCATCTCTCTGTCTGCCTTCGCAAGTCTATAGTCCAGTGATTCAACCTGTACATATAATATGCATCAATGTTGGCTAGTATACAACACACATTTGTTAAATAAAATATCTAATTCTAACACTACATTCCACTAACATGTGAAGTCTTGGGCTTCAGAAAAAGAGCAACTCTATACATGTTATAATTACCAAAGGCTTTAACAACCTGCACATGCACACCAAGGAGCCATTGTATTGTACTGTACACACACAAATATACTGTACAATGATGACCACTGGTGCTTGCTTCTCTTGGAAACTCCACCTGTGAGGGAACTACCAGATTTAAAATTTACTCAAGACACTCAAAAGATTTGCCAAATGTTTTGGGTGTCTTGAGTAAATGCTGATTTTGCTATTGTAAAAGAGAAGCACTTTGCCTATCCTAATAATTCAGAATACAACTAATTCCCAAGATAAAAGTTTATAAATAAAGAAAAATACTTCTAGATAACAAAGCTACACCATAATACACATTAAATGTTTAAATACAGAACTGCACCCAGCAACCAACTCTTCCACCCCCACTTTAATGGATATAACACTGGAAAAACAAGCAAAATGGGAAACAAGCAAGCAGAAATACCCTATATTTTATTTTAAAGCAGCAATAGTGAAACATATTGAACTGTTTCTATAGTGAATTATGTTACCTTTGAGTACAGAGATGAAATAAGGTCTTCCTTTTCACTAAGTTGACTAGTTAGTTTACTGCAGAGTTCTTCAAAAGTCACACATTTGCTTTTTATTTCTGCATTTTCTTTATTGAGGGTCATTACACAATCTTTTAGCTCATCCTGTAAAATAAAATTTTAATAAATAAATAAGGAAACAAAAATCAAATCTGGCATTTCAAAAGCAGATGACCAAGAAACACGGCCACAATCCCTATACCTAGCACCTCGCTCAAATAAATTTAAGAATACAGTATTTATAAACCACAAAAATGTATTCTCTCTCTCTCTTCTAAACAGGTACAAAAAAAGAACGAGCGTAGGTGGTGACCAAACCACATACCAGAAGATGAAGAGACAACGACATTTTGACCTGAAAATGACTTGATAATGGTCCAGGACGGACTGAAACATAGTCGTCTCTTCATCTTCTGATGTGTGGTTTGGTCATCACATCTTCACCCAGGTTACTGTGACTCATTGTCTGCAAATGAGTGTCGGTAGTATAGTTTGTATATACCTACCTATATGTGGGTAGGTAGATATAAGAGTTGTTCAAGTTTACTATTGAAGGATGTAGATGTCTTCTACAACTACTACTTTTGATGCACCTCAAAAGATGACCACCAGCACGTTTGAAGATTATGACCTTAGATTTTGAACCAAAGGTTTTTTTTTAATTTACACCCATATTTCTGGTCTCCTTAACCCTTCAACTGTACATAATCAACCATGGCCATTTCATTGGTGGTGCGCATGTCAACTAGGGCAGATTTTAGGTCTAATGTAACATGTAAAACTCCCATGGGTACATGGGGCTCACACTGGCTTTCTCAGACCTCCAGTAGACAAACAATATCTTCAAGAAAAAAATATCATGGCACCCCTCTTGAGTGTGAGGGGCCTCAGTACTAACACTGCAACCATGGATAGTGCATGTAGCAGCAGCCCACAGTACTGCCATGCAGCTCATGACCACAGCATCACTTAATATTGATGAAATAAACAGCTGCAATTATTTATTGATGGAAGATAAAGACACCGATGAAGATTATGTACACGTTTCAGATACAGTATCGGTAAACCCAATGTTGGTGATGATGTTACCAAAGCAAGCACAAAGTTGCAGAACACAGCCGCAGTTTGGTGCCTCTACGTATCATGTAACAGGACCTCATCTTGTTTAGAAAAGGAACATGTGAAAAATTATTCATATTCAGGATTTAGTAACCAGGATTCTAATAATGTGTGTTTTGGCTAGTTAGCAATGTGCGTCATATGTAGGACAGCACTGTTTTGTCAGGTGCTGTTGGCAACTGGAGAGCGTGTGTGACTATGCTCTTCATGGCTTAAAGGTTTATGAGATTATCAGATTCACCAGAACAGCTGACTGGTTTGCAACAGTGCATAAACATGTAGATATTTATATCTAATGTGTGAATACAGTGTGATAACTGCAAAAAACCAGTGTTGAATGTAATGGAATGCCATTTTCTGGGTGAGCCCACAAGGTTCCTTGGAGTTATTGAAGTGATATACGCTACATTAGTCTGGGGGCCTCAGTCAATGGAGTTCAGCCTACCGGGGACCACGAGCCAGAACCTCGCCCCCTTAGAGGCACACAGGGAACAATGGCCTATGGACCCCCCCCCCTCCCCCATGTGTTTGGGAGCATTCAATGTCTGCCATTGTCCTGGGTTATGCACCTAGCAAGGTAGGCATAACAAAACAGACCCCACCACTTGGTAAGAAATTGCAACCGAAGACCAAACAGAGAGGCAGAACTCCAACCAAAACAGGCAATTGAAACAAACCCACCTGATTATCGTGGATATATCCAATAGGAAATTCAGTAAACTACCTTTTGGGAGCATCTAAATGCCACGCTCAGATTGGATACATCGAAGGGTCTGGGACCCACGGTTCTGTTTGAGTGGTAATCCACTACAAACAATTGATATTATAATAACCACTGCATATGCATCTAAAGTGTCATGTAAATATTCAATAAATGTTAAAATAAAAGGAACTTACTTCACGATGATCTCTGTTACTTTGATCCATCAGCTTCATCTCCAATTTCCCTTTTTCTTCCTCCAAATTTTTTAACTGTAGTTTCAAATAGTTCTTGGAATCTGTAAAACAAGAAGTGTCAAATATTCCATTGTCCAAATACAATTGTATATTACTATTATGCTTTAGTAATGTGCAAACTTGCACAACTTCACATACCTAGATAACATGCGATCAAGTATGCCATATCCATCTTTGTAAACCGTGATAGATGGTTGTAACAAGGTGGTGGAGGCCAAAACCGTCAGTAGTTTCAAAGCGTTATATGACAAAAAGTACCGAGAAGAGGGGACATCACGAGCATAGCTCTCATCCTGTAACTACACTTAGGCAATTACGAGCTAATAAACCATCATATGACAGATCACCGAATAGGGAAGACAGGACACCACTAGCACATGTTCAAACATATGTGCATGGTTATATCTATAAAACAGAATGTCTACCAATTTGTCCATAGTAGGAAGTCAGACACTTGGGGCTAGACTCACCCAACATTCCAACATGAAACATGGCACGTAAGCAAAATCTAGAACAAAAACTACATCTATCATTGGCCCTTTGAACAAGGGAGATTTCACAAAAAAGAAAATTGTACTGAGAATACAGTACAATTCTATTTTTTGTGAACCCCTGAACACAATTAAGATCAACAATCCAAACAAATTCTTGATGAATGTACTACCAACATCAAATCATATATCAGATGTCACACTAAACCCACTAGACTTTGAAACAGCGATAAGACAGTACAGTATGTACATACACTCTGCACCAAGCCCATATTCCTAGAATTTCCATATACATTATGAATTTAAAAAACCCTATCACAGGTCCTTAACATTACTTGGAGATAAGAGTCTACATACTGGTGTTATGCCCTACATACTTAAAACCCCAGAAATAGTGCCACTCTACAAAGTGGAAAACACAAAGCAGAGGAAAACAATTGTAGACCAAAAGCACTAACATGACATCATAAAATCCTTTGAAAGAGTGCTAAGAAGCAATATCACAAAACACACGTAAACACAGCATTTACATAACCTTGGATGACGTGGGTTCAGAACAGGGCACTCCTGCCTCTCAAGTACTAGACCACTATGACATGCCCCTAGCTGAGATAAGCAAAACTCTGATCTTGAATACAAAGATTTTGTGAAAACTTTTGACAATCGTAACCATGATGTTATTGCACTCAAAATGCTCAATACACAAAACTCAGGCTATCCGACCACCACCACCACCCAAGAGAAAGATAGTGTGGGAAATAGTTATCGCTGTGTAAACAAATACTATAGCTTCATTTAATTACTGTACTCTTTAAAATAAACTCTTTACGAGAAGCAAATTTTGTTTCTAAATGAATAATTGTCGTAAATTCTATTTGTATAGTGAGCCCACCAAGACTACTCTTTCTTGTCCACTACGTCACTCATCATTATAGTCATATGTTACGAACCCGACTCCATCGTCAGAGCATGGAGCACCGACGTCAATGCCATCTGTGAGTCTGCTCCCTAAACCCCCACTAAATGAACGACGCCATCTGATGGTGGCAGTATGATACCTGCAAGAGACGCTAGATTCCTGTCCTGGTCAGCCCGAAGAGTCGTTGTTGCTGACCTCTGGTGAGGTGGCGCCTAGAAAATCAGCACCATCTATTGTGGGAGGAGTTGTATGTTTATGTCAGAGTCCGTAAGTGGTATTTCCTAGCGTCCCTAGTACTGGCCAGTTTACTTATAATGTGTCTGTATCCACAGAGGTGACGTAGGGCTGCAGTGGTACGAGAACAGTTCAGTCTACCCAGGGCAGCCTATTATCTCTCTACTTCATTCTGCTTTACGTGAGCAGTGAGCAATCGCCGAAGAGGAACCAAGTAGTATCTGCTGTATGCCTGTGAAATGGCAGTGACAGAATTTGGCATATCCCGGGACTGGCTAGAGGAAGAGACGACCAACAGTGAGGTGCTACGGTGGAGTGTAACTAGCTAGTTGCAAGAAGCTCCTGCCAGGGGTTCGCTATTTGTTCGTGTAGAGGCCCAGCAGCGCGAGGCCGATGTTCTCTGCCAGCACCAGGCTGGAGAGTGATTGTGGGCGTTCACAAGAAGCACCTAGTGATATTGTAGACAGGCTGGCCCGTGGCCAGGGTAGACTCGTTGGTGTTTCCCAGGACTGGTTGAAGACGGTACTGTGTGTTGAGGAAACACGGAAGTTGACAAGGCTGCATTGCATGAGCATCGAGGAGCGTTTAGTGTCCTATGAGAGCGACATGTGTATATATCAGTGTAGTAATACTTCGTTTATGATTCTATTTAAGGTGATGGGAAAATGATAATATGTGAATATATTGATAATTGATGAAGTGTTGTATTCCTTTCAACTCCCACCTTGAATTTACTTGCATTACCAAGCTTACTCCTCGAAAGTCACTACCGACTTGGGGTCAAATACTAGTACTTTGGTTCCTCCAGCAAAGAACCCGGTTGCGACCTATCGTGGCCGTAATATAATTGGCATTCCCAGCGGGATCCGACCTCTTGTCAAGTGCATTTGATAGGGGGTGGTGACGTAGTGCAACCCCCTGTGAATAATTCCCGTTCGTTATTTGTCAGGACGCTACATGTCCTGTGCGGTGCCCAGCGTGATTAAGTGCAGTATTGGCGAGTGCGGTGCTCAGAGTTATTATAAGTGTTTAGTGTTAAGTAAAGTGGTGTGTTGTGTGCTCGTGCACAACTTGGTGACAATATGGCAGAGAGAAACCATTGACAATCTAGACGATGTTCAGGAATTTCTGAACAAGGAGGACTGTCTTGCTAGATTGAAGTATCTGGGAAAGCAGGAACTTGTGCTAGTAAGTGCCTATTTAGGGATCAAAATACGTGAGAGTGATTCCCAAGATGAAATCTTGTCGAAGGTTCATAAGCACTTAAAGGCCGAGGAAAAGCAGGAAAGTGAGGCACTGGGTGCAAAAGAAACTGATATGGCTTCCACTGAAAAGGAAGACAAAGACAGTGATGGTGAGAGTGAAACTAGTGAATTGAATATCAGCCTTCTCACGGTGAAAATGCGTGCATTAGAGGTCAATCGTGAAATAGTGGAAAAAATTTGAAATAGAACAGGAAATGAAAGAAAAAGAAATAACTATAAAAGAGAAGGAAATGGAAATGAAACATTTGGAATTAGAGCGAGAATTACAAGAGAAAGAGAAGGAAAGAGAAGAAAGACGAGAAAGAGAAGAGAGAAGAAAGAAGAGAAAGGAAAAGAGAAGAACAAGAAAGGCAAGAAAACAAGAAGGAAAGACTACACGAGTTAGAAGTACTACGATTAGGTGGTCAGAGGGAAACAAAGAAAACAAGTCGTTTTGATCCAGTGAGAATATCAAGATGGTCCCAAAGTTCAATGAAAAAGTCTCAAAGTTCTTAGCTGCCTTTGAGAAGGTTGCTGCCTCTTTGGATTGGCCAAAGTAGAATTGGGCCATCATGATTCAGTCCATCTTGACTGGAAAGGCCCAAATTGCATACTCCGCGTTGTCGCTTGATGATTCGTGATTACGACGCAGTGAAGAAGAGTGCTCATGGCTTATCAGTTGGTGCCAGAGGCTTATAGGCAAAAGTTCAGGAACCTGAAGAAGACCTCGGAGCACGCGCATTTACGGAGTTTGCAAACATAAAGGAACAGCTTTTCCAAGAATGGTGTGCGTCTCGAAAGGTGAAGACGAAAGAACAACTCTAGCAACTCATATTGTTGAAGGTGTTCAAGGAATGTCTGTCTGGAGATCTCAAGACATACCTAGAAGAACAGCAGGTTGAGACCTTGAGTGCAGCAGCCATCATGGCTGAGGAGTACATCCTAACTCATCGGCCCTCTACCAGGTTTGTCCCGAAGAGTTACCCACGTCTGTTTGGCAAATCTCAACCAAAAGAAGAGAAACCCGTCCCACAAAGTGCTTTGAAGATGCCCCCAGGTAGTCCTCGAAGGACTAGTCCTAACAGACCAACACACCGTAGTCCAAGGAGGAACATAGTGTGTTGGACTTGCGGGCAGCGAGGGCACGTTGCTGCCAGGTGCCGAGGAGGGACAGGTAACAACCCGCAGAGAGAAGTAATGCTGATGGGTTGTACGACACCACCAGTGGGAACCCAGTCTCTAATAACGAGTAGAGGACCAGGATTCTTTACTCTCACACTTCAGGTGGGTATGTAGCGAGTGATCATACTGGTAGATCAGTTGTAGTGCTCAGAGATAGTGGAGCAGCCCAGTCCTTGATCGTGAGAGACTCGTTACCCGAGGGAGTGTGTGTTGCCAGGACACAAAGGGTTGTTCTAGTTGGGTTTTCTTCGACGAGGTATGTTGCCCCTTAGTGCAAGTACACCTAGACTCGCCCTACTTCAGTGGCACATGTGCGTTGGCAGTAGTTGATACCCTGCCTATAGCAGGGTATCGTTGCAAAGGTCTTTGCACCTTTTCCAGTTTGTTGATGTGCTTCTTAAGATATGGGCACCACACAACCGCTGCATATTCCAGCTTTGGTCTAACAAAAGTCGAGAACAATTTCTTTAGTATTTCGCCATTCATGTATTTAAAAGCAATTCTGAGGTTAGAAAGTGTAGCATAGGCTCCTCGCACAATGTTGTTAATGTGGTCCTCAGGTGACAGTTTTCTATCTAGAACCACCCCTAGATCCCTTTCTTTGCCAGAATTCTTTAAAGATTTCTCACATAACTTATAGGTTGTGTGGGGTCTATGTTCTCCAATTCCACATCCCATAACATGGCATTTATTCACATTAAATTCCATTTGCCAAGTGTTGCTCCATATACTTATTTTGTCCAGGTCTTCTTGAAGGGCATGACAATCATCTAGGTTTCTTATCTTCCCTATTATCTTAGCATCATCAGCAAACATGTTCATGTAATTCTGTATTCCCACTGGTAGATCGTTTATGTAGACAATGAACATTACCGGTGCAAAAACTGATCCCTGTGGTACTCCACTTGTGACATTTCTCCAATCCGATACCTTGCCTCTGATTACGGCTCTCATTTTTCTGTCAGTTAGGAAATTTTTCATCCATGTTAGTAGCTTACCTCTTACCCCTCCAATATGTTCCAGTTTCCAGAACAACCTCTTATGGGGAACTCTGTCGAAAGCCTTTTTTAGGTCCAGATAGATGCAGTTAACCCAACCATCTCTTTCCTGTAAAATCTCTGTGGCTCGATCATAAAAACTCAGTAAGTTCGTTATATAGGATCTTCCAGATCGAAAACCATACTGTCTGTCTGATATTATATCGTTTTCCTCTACAAGCCTCAACACTATGTGTTAATGCTTGCCTGTGCTTCCTGCCAGCTAAGCCATTCATTTTAAAAACTAATAACCTTGATTTAATGCTGTCTAGTTGTTACTAATAAATTAAATTTATATTATAATAAACTAAATCCAATTATTTAACAATATACCAGACATTTTAAATCCCAATTAAATAAATGAAATTAAACTAACCCCAATATTATGTGTACCCAAAAAGTTTAAAGTAATATACAGTCCACTACTCACCACAATTAATAACAAATTCACCACAGATAAGAAGGTTGGGCATTCTGCAACACCAGATGCTGAGAGCTTTAATCTTTGTTAATATTACATTCAGAGATAAACTGTCTGCAGGAGCAGACAGTTTATCTGTCATAAGATAATCTGCAGCAGGGAGAAGGAGCCTGTTCAGGTATCATAAACCAGGTCCAATTAGCCAGAACCTGAAAAAACACCAACTAAGACACTCCCCAGGAGATGAGAAACTCAAAGTAAGCCAACTGAGAAAGACCCTAATACTTGGCTGGTACACAAGCCAGCCGATTGGGAGCCCAAACCAGCCAGAGAAGACGGAATGCAGACCCCCCCCCCCCATACAGGTGAAGATGTTAAATGACTATCAAGTCAACCTAGTAAAAACCTTGGGTCCTACATGGAATCCAGCCAATCCTCTGAACACTGGATGTACTGAATATGACATAAGACATTCTAAGGGTTGAGGGGAATAAGCTAAGACCTACTCAAAAGTACCTGGAACATGGTGGACAGAGAATGTACCTGTTGATACCCAAGAAGTCAAGAATAAAGAGAGGCTCTGATGTGTATCACTTGGGAACAGGACACAGCCAGAACTACTGCCACAAGGATGTCATCACTACAACCACCACTTTGCCCACGCATCTCCGAAGTTCAGAAAATACATTAAGGCACCAATTGCCTAAATAATGAAACACGCAAGACGCACACCCCCTTTATCCTGGTGAAACGGTATAGGACATCACTTGGTCATACCACATCAAGTTAACCGAGATCAATGTAACACCACACAAGGCCCAAATCAGCCTACACACTTCCTGGCAATATTCAGAGTAATTGTGGAAGAATCAACTCTTGTAGCTACTAATAGCTGGAAGAGACAAGTTACCATAAACCTGTGAATGAGCAAAGGTACCCATTTGTGTGCGAATTCCTGATTTCACTTGCCTACAACCCAGCTAGGAAACTGCCGCATACAATCTTGACCACACAATTGATAAATTCCACACAGGAATTGATAAAATCGATAGGGAAGATTTCACGAGACCTGGAACTTAAAGAACAAAGAGGTCATAGATTTAAACTAGCTAAACACAGATGCCGAAGAAATAAGAAAATTCACTTTCGCAAACAGAGTGGTAGACGGTTGGAACAAGTTAGGTGAGAAGGTGGTGGAGGCCAAGACCGTCAGTAGTTTCAAAGCGTTATATGACAAAGAGTGCTGGGAAGACGGGACACCACGAGCGTAGCTCTCATCCTGTAACTACACTTAGGTAATTACACAAGCCTCTCTTGTGGAAGTCAATCGCCACCTGTAGTCTTACATTGCACCTCACTGCTCCTCCCAGCAACTTGTGTGCTCTAGAAGCCACATGCAGGTTATACTGGGTGCACAACGAAATCCCAAGAACATGATTTTTATGAGAAAATATTTTATGATGACCAACCACACACCAGAAGAGGAAGAAACAATGACGTTTCGGTCCATCCTGGACCATTATCAAGTCTCATGTCACATATGACTTGATAGTGGTCCAGGACGGACCAAAACGACGTCGTTTCTTCATCTTCTGGCGTGTGGTTTGGTCATCATGTCTTCAGCCGTTATGTGACTCATCATCTGCAAAATATTTTATTATGCAGGATATCTGAGGTGTGTATCTTCATAACAGCAGCTACCAACATGGTAATTTGAACAATGTACCTTCACTTGTATTTATTTGATCTCGTGCCAGAGACACGAGTGTCATCCAGTTATAGTTCACCATCAGTTGTACTAGTGGCCACAACCTTCCATACAGATGAACCTGCCTTTTTGGCATGGCTTTTCCTCAATATTCATTACACTCGACTCATCCAAATCTGAGGACTAGGGATTCTGGTCTGTGTGTCTGGTAGAGCAATGAGTCTGGGACACCAGGTAATATGGTACTGGTCCTGGAGTGACAATTTATATAGTTGGAAGCCATGGAAGAAACCACTCCAGAAAACTAGATCAGTGAAATTTTACATCACACATTTTATGCTGAAAAAAATATTTTCTCCTAATTTTCTTATACATGTATAATCTGGATTTTTTTTTTTTAAATTATCGTAATTCCGTTCGTAAGTACATTTCACATTTTAATATGTCACTGCAGTACAGCATATTTGAAGTTATTGTACTGACATTTATCGAGTTTCGTCTTATATGACGGTGAAGGTTTTATGGTTGTAGTGGCTGAAAAAAATGGGCTGCCTACTGAGGACCAGTGACCTTTCTCTAAATAAAAATTAAACAAAATTATCAAATATTTTGGCTGTTCTAGAAACGTTAAAATTTCATTAGTGTCTATGAACATTCACGCTAACATAAATTTACCTTTCAATTCTGCGATGTCAGCTTCCTTTTCTATTAATTTTGTTTCTAGTGTAGTTTTGACTACTTGAAGCTCCTGGAGCAACTTTTGATGATCTGATAATTCTTTATCCATAATTTCTGTCTCTGAGCACTTATCTTTATACTCAACAAGCATTCCATTAGTTTTTTCTAGCTCTATGTTCAGAGCGTCATGTTCACCGATTAATTTATCCAGTTCAGTTTTCATGGAAACTTTCTGAGCCTCAAGTTCACTAATTTGCATCACACTTTTACTATTGAATTTTTTCTCAGCATCACACACTGTTCTAAGTATCTCTAGTTCCAGATTTTGTTCATCAGATTTTAGCTTTATTAATTCACATTCCTCTTCTAACAATTTCTTACATTTAAGTTCCATCTCAATTCTTTCATGTAGCTTTATTTCAGATTCTATTCTTCTGTCAAGAGTGCTCTTAATTTTGTCAAGCTCCTCATGCAACACTTCATTTTTACCCACCAATTCTTTAATTTCAGAGTTCTTTGAAAGGATTTCTTGTGAAAACTGAAGTTGTATTGATTCATTCTCAGATTGAAGTTTATTATTCAGCAAATTATTATTATCAATGGTTTCTTTGAGGCTGGAAATTGTAATTTCTTTATCTGCTGTCACTGCTTCAATTTCAGTTATTTTCTGTTTGAACTCTTTTTTCATCTGTGAAATTGAGTTTTCCAAAGAGTCTATATTTTTCTGCATCTGTGTTGTGTTAACTTCAATCAAAATCTTATGCTTTTCTTCCATCTTATTTAACTTGTCTTGCAAATGTTCTTTTTCCTTTTCTGTTTCTTCTTTTTCTCGCTGCATTTTCTCCAGAGTTTCAGATAACTCATGACATCTAGTTTTTATACTTGTGTACTGAGCATTCTCTACTTCTGCATCCCTCAATGCAGCTTCTAAAGTAACCATCTTATCTTTCAGTTCAATTGTGTTCTTCTCAAGTTCTTGTACACAACTATTCTCAGCCAACGTTAGCTCCTGAACTTGCATTTCCAGAAATCTAATTTTTTCGTCACTCTCTAGTAACTGACTCAGGAGAGTATTTCTCTCATTCATGGCACTTTCACTGTTAGCTTTCAAGGACGATAAGTTCAGCTGCTCAGCGGCTCGCTCCTCCTGCACACTAATCAACTTGTTGTTCAGCTAGAAAAAAAGAAAACATGGCATTTTAGAAATAAATGCAGAAAATAAAGTTTTCATTCATAACCTAAAACGTAATTGATTTGAAAACGGGAAATCATTTGAAATGGCATTTATACTTCACAGTATTTATATCTTAAATCACATAATTATGCACATGCTAGTTTCCTAAAAGCTGCTACCACAATAATAATGAAAAAATTATCAAATTAATACTTATTTCTGAATTACTTAATTTTCATCAACAAATTACATGCTACATTTTTACTTGTAATGCACTTAACTGGGAGCAATAATCACCTCATTGATATTATCCTTTAAGTGATTATGCTCTCTCTCCAGCACACCATAATCTTTCTCCAGCTGAGCATTGACTTGTTGCAAGTGGGAGAACAATGATTTAGATTCTGCGAGCCCATTACCAAGACGGTCTCTTTCCTCACTTAATGCCTCTTTCTCCAGCTGCAACTCCATCACTTTCAATTCAGCTGCTCTCAGGTCTTTGGGCAAGTCAACTGAATTGGAGGAAGTTTGGGCTCTGTTTGATTTAAGTTCAGCAATCTCCAACAGCAACCTGCTTTTATCCCTGTCAGAAGAAACACATTTTCATTATAAATTCCTAAATTGAAAACATTTATAACATACATATATAGTGTAATTATATCTATGAGAAGTTCAAGTACAGCACTTGGTAAAACAATTAGCACTTCAGTGTTGTGATGCATTTTACCATCACCTGCACTCTGATGCTGAACGTTCCAATGATGCTAAACACCTCATTCATCTTGACATTACTGAAAATTACTCTTTCATTCATTTTTTTATGGAGTACAGAACGGTATAGTTCATCAGGGGATCAACCAAAGCACTGGGACCATCTAGAGATCACATCATCCAACCACTTATCACTCAAAACGATAATTTACTTAGATTGTGAATATATTAGCAATTCATTGCAAATTAACTGCCATAAAAGTATGAAAGTTATATTTGATTTATTTTAACCGAGATACTGACCGGTAACGTGCGCACATTTCCATATTTTATTTTTATTTATGTTAACAGATGAGGAATGCTGAAAAATATAAGACGAATGTTGAAATGTTTATAAAACTTTTTATGTTCAGCACTGTCATGCATAGTCTATTATAAAGACCCATTTTGTATTGCATCTATACATACTCTATCAAATTCATTTGCAAGCAGACACCAAATTTATAGTTATAACTCAAAACTAACCAAGAAACAAAAATAGATTATCAACATTTTTGGCATCACTGAGCAGGACCAAAAATTTCAGTCCTGCTCGGCAGGACCGAACATTTACGGTCAGGAACGTGCCGACAGGCCAGAACGCTAGTGTTAAGGAAAGCAAATCTTAAGCAATCTCCTTTTCACCAGTAATCATTTAAGTAGAAAAGAAATGAGGAAATATATAAATAGCATTTTTCTTATCATTTGTCTTTTCATATTATAAAAATATAATATAAAATATACCTGAGATATTCCTCTTCAAGTTGCTGTTTTTTCACCTCCAACTTCTCCAACTGCTTACAGCATTCTTTATGTTCCTTCACCATCATGCTAGATAACTTCTGAAAGTCATGCAAATAAATATTAAATGTTATGAAATACATTGTAGCATGAATCCTTTAAATATGACACACTGCCTCTACAAATGAGTGTGTACTGCATTACCATCTTACTTTATGAATGCTAAACTAAACTGTTTTAACCCAAGGATTAATATTGTACATATATTAATGGCTGGAACAAGTTAAGTGAGAAAGCAGTGGGATACCAAAACTGTCAGGAGTTTCAATTAATTTCTCTCTAATCACACATGACTTGATAATGGTCCAGGACAGACCAAAACATACGTCGTTTCTTCTTCTTCTGGTGGTGTGATTTAGTCATCAGGCAGGCTTTTGTTCCCTGTGCTTGGTAGGTCATGGTAAGGTCATGAGATGGTTATGGCCCCAGGTTTACTAGTGCATGCCTCTGGGGAGGGGGAGGGGGGGCCACCTCTGGGGAGGGGAGGGGGGGGGCCACCCTAGAACAACAAGGCATCTTAACCAAGCTATGCTACGAGTCCTTACCTGTGATGACAATTGTTCCCGCAACTCGTCAATATGCAGGTCCCTATCATCTACCTGTGCAGCCCGCTGACTCACTATTGCTCTAGCTGCTTCTAATTGATTTTCTAACTCATTCAAGCTCATCATCTGAAAAAACAATAAAACTTCTCAATAAATATTCTCTCCAAAACATCCTCACAAAATTAAAAATAAATACTGTAACTTACCCAAAGTCACGTAAATTTATTTTTGGTTATCTTACCCAGTAATTAATCTTCCACGTTGAAACTACAACTGCACACAAGTGTGTTGGTGCACAGCACTTTCCTGAGACAAATATCTCACGAGCACTCTTGCCGTAGTACAATGAGTGCTTTCTCTTTACTGTACTTAGTTACCAAAGTATACACAATGCAACAGGCAACATGTACACTGTTAAAAATATTGTCAACACTAAGACTTCCATGCAAGTTTGAGTGAGTGAGCGAGTCGAGTTGAGTTGAGTGTGTGTCACATGCCAACATGTAAGAATAAAGAAATAGCTGTTCATTTGTCTATGAGGATGGAATATTAATTACAGCTTTACAATAAGGTGTGAAGGATAAATGAAATTGTTTATGTAATAATCTAAGATGAGGTCTGATAAAGACCTTTTGTGCCCTCTGTAATGCTTTTTGCGCTACCGACTCACAGGAAGAGTATGGGGTGCACAATAAACTAGCCGCCTCCGGCAGCAACAAACAAGAGCTTCACAATTAAGTTCAATGGGTGTCCACAACAACACATCAGCTAGTCCCCGTTTATGGTACTGTGTGGCAGATCATCCAAGCACTTAATAAAATGAAGTGTATTAGAAGAAAAAAGTTTGACAGTCAGTAGCACAATGCCTGCCATTTATTAAATCTAATAAAATTAACTATCATAATAAACTATACTTTAATTATATATACTACTGATAATGTACTATACTTTAATTATATATACACCAAATATTCAAAACCATGAAAATCAATAATAAAACATTGTAATCAAACATTTAAAGAGGTAAAACACCACATGTAGGTTCACTAACTGTACCATTCAGATATTCTGAAACATCTAGATTCACTAAACTGGCATGGCATTCTTATATATTCACAAACTAATAATTAATGCACAGTAATACAGTATGACTCCCAGCCTTTACTAATATTTAATGAGCTTTGTGACAGTAAACAAAAAACTAGTAAATGAGCTTCAAACAAATTCTTCCACCGACAGTGAAAACTAACGACGATGGTTTTCTATGATACAGCGGCTATTTGGTCAGCACTTTGTCTAGGGTGGAGAACCTCCAAGATACCCTGGGATGGCAAACCACACCAATGCTCTCCTACAAATTATTTAAATAAATTTCACACTCACCTGATTGGTAGTTATCTTTTCGTTCATCTCCAGCTTCTTGGTCAAACTATCACACTCCTGATCCTTGGCAATATATGCTTCAGCAGCTTCATACAACATATCCTTTAATTCCTGTTTTTTGGAGCACAACAAATTAACAAGTTTAATACATTTCAAACAGGATACACAGTAAATTGTTTTCTCCTAGACATTAATGATTTAAAGGAGTTTTAATGTTCGGACATATAACAAAATAGTGACCATTTGTATCTTCCACTAACACAGTCCTGGCATAACTGGAATGTATTTGGTTTTTGTTCAGGCAATCAAACAAATACATTATTTTCCACTTGCTTCATGAAGGCAAATGAACATGGGGAAAAGAATGTTGTTTGACTCACCAGCCCCACACACGGTTTTCAGGACCAGTCAAAGCTCAACCCCCGCAAGCACAACTAGGTGAGTACACGTGGGAAGGTAGAAATGACGGAAGTACAAAGACACGCACAATGGAAAAACGTTTCAGTAAGTATTTTAGATGATGCCATAATACCACCCAACCATGGATGAACATTGTAACACTGCCAAGTGCAGCTCAATTAATGGTAATATTAGAGTGGTACAATATGGACAGTAGGTAAGGCATAGAGCTGTACCTCGCCACCATACTTCCCAGAAGTGAATTGTAACGAGAATGAGCCTCGGATGAAAGCTAAACAATACCTCCTAATGAGACCTAATATTCTACTAGCTTTCTTGATATCAGATCATCACACACTATCACTATGTAAAGTGGATTTTCAAGTCCAATCTTTTGAATGGTATAAACTTGCTTATGGTTGCAAAGTGCTTACAATAATCAAATTCTTTAACCGCAATCTGATTATACTCTAATTGGATATCCAAGAGATCCCCCTTCATCTAGTTAAGGTGGTCTAGGTTCGTCTGTCCCATTTGGGTAGTATTGTAGGGAAAGTGGGAGGGTAGGGGTATTTAAGCTATAGGATGTGTAGATGTGTATTTTGGGTAGGTAGAAAGCATGAGAACAAGATGTAGTTGTCTCTTTTCTGCCTAAACCTGTGGAGAAGTCCATGGCACCATGAGGCCTAGCAGCCGATCTATGAATTATATTCTAGCAGGAAGGAGACAGTGGTGCCTCTATCTCCTTCCTGCAACCACATCTTGTTCCCATGCTCTCTGCATTAATTGCTTTGAACCCAGAGGAAGTACTTGTCTTCCATTTCAACTTCTGGAAACAACGCTTCCCTTAGTTCAGCATATTTAAGCACACTATATAATGAATAGTCAAAACAAGCTGAATCATCTGCATACCATTCGTCATTATTGGAAACCACAGATAGCAGAATGGGGCAAAGACATTTGCTCCATTGCCAGGTGTTGAATTAAGTGATGCAGTTAAATTAGCACTTTGGCATCGTGATGACGTTCACTGCAGGCAATAAAACAATACACGTAGTTCGGGACATGACGTTAATGCCGGCATAAATTAATTTTTGCTTATTCTTATTAGCAAGTGTAAACATTGGGCTGTGTGCTCACGGCCAATGCCTGGCCTACCTTGTGGTGCACTGCGGGTGGCCCGCCGCGCCAGCAAGGTGTTAAAATGTGAAGTGAACCACATGGGTTTGAGGTGGAAGCCTGCAAGAGCATTATTAGTAATGCTATACCTCTCTTTCCATTGCCAGTTCCACTAGTGAATCACATAAGGGACACTTAATGAACCAAGGAGTCCATCATGTACTCAGAGGTTCAGCATGTCATTAATGCCAGGAACAGTCAGCCTGGCTGTATGTGGCTCCAACTAGTGACCCGAGGAACGTTGCGCCAGAACAACCTGTCGTATTCCACGATACCACATACTTGTGCCATGGGAGGAACATGTATTTATTGTGAGCAGTGCTTTGTGTGTGAGAAGTGAATGCACAAGTACTGTATTCTAATGTTATTTGATATGGGAAGCTCAGAATTATTGAAATTAATACAACAAAACTTATATATTAATTACAAACCTTTATTTCATTATCTTTAACTTCCAACAATGCCATCTTGTCATCTAAACGATGTTGAAGCTCTTGAATAACCAGGCTCTCCGTGCCAGAAGAGGCCTGACTCACACGTCTTGTCTCTTCCTGGAGAATCCACAAATTGTTATACAACTTTATACTATACACAATATTCATATACTAAAACCCTTCCATTTGAAAGACACCCCATTTATAACTGTCACATGATGGAACCATTTACAAGAGAACTATGCATTACACAATGAACTCTGAATGATTCTACACTATAAGCAGACAGGTGAAGAATTCACAACGTACTTAGACAAAGAAATGACATTATGTGGAGTGAGATATCAGCCTCAGTAGGCCTAAGTATAGTTCTAAATTTATAAATAAAAGCAGAAGCATGAGAGAACTTGTGTAAAAGACAACAGTCAACTGTAATGCAGTACTGTACTGAAAAGTGTAGCCACAAGTAACTTACATGCCTGTATGAACACAGGAGTGCATGCAGAATTACTCCTCATATCCAAAGTGAGGATATGCCAATTATTGCTTTCATTCTGGCTCACATTGTAAGTCGTGCATATTATTTTAAATTTATACCAATTAAATACTGAGGCAGTTTATTTGTTCTAAATATATCAGATTTACTCCTAACAAAGCTGGTCCATGACAGCTAGATTGTAGACAAAATCAGCATTCACTGGACAGTCACTATAGAATTTGCTAATTTACTGTAAAATACATAAATTATCTTGGTATTAATTTTCCTTCCCAGTCTGCATATCCTGTATGTTATTACAACAAATTTCAAAACAAAAAAATCTCACCAGTTCCTTGGTGACCTGGTCAAATTTTTGGGTCAGTTGTGCAAGTTGAAAAGTAAGCTTGGAATTTTCTCCTTGACATTTGGAATTTAGCTCTGTAGTCTTCTTCTGAACATTCTTTAGTGCTTCAACTTCATCCATCAGATGTTTCTTCTCAGATTCCAGCTCTGTGATATATTTGGACTGTTCCTGTTGAGCAAAAAAATCAAGGTGGAACTATATATGATAATTCTACATGAACTTTTATAGGTTTTGGAAAAATACCATAGCTAACAATTAAAATATATTCTGCTTATAGTCTACTGGTAGCCAAGATCCAGAGTAAATCATCCATCTATCAACATATGTTTTTGGAATGAACTCTGTGTAGAAACATGCTAATTGTGAAGTGACCAGTCATACAGGGTGTGGCAGTGACCAGTCATACAGGGTGTGGCAGTGACCAGTCATACAGGGTGTGGCAGTGACCAGTCATACGGGGTGTGGCAGTGACCAGTCATACGGGGTGTGGCAGTGACCAGTCATACGGGGTGTGGCAGTGACCAGTCATACGGGGTGTGGCAGTGACCAGTCATACGGGGTGTGGCAGTGACCAGTCATACGGGGTGTGGCAGTGACCAGTCATACGGGGTGTGGCAGTGACCAGTCATACGGGGCGTGGCAGTGACCAGTCATACGGGGTGTGGCAGTGACCAGTCATACGGGGTGTGGCAGTGACCAGTCATACGAGGCGTGGCAGTGACCAGTCATACAGGGCGTGGCAGTGACCAGTCATACAGGGCGTGGCAGTGACCAGTCATACAGGGTGTGGCAGTGACCAGTCATACAGGGCGTGGCAGTGACCAGTCATACAGGGCGTGGCAGTGACCAGTCATACGGGGCGTGGCAGTGACCAGTCATACGGGGCGTGGCAGTGACCAGTCATACGGGGTGTGGCAGTGACCAGTCATACGGGGCATGGCAGTGACCAGTCATACAGGGTGTGGCAGTGACCAGTCATACAGGGTGTGGCAGTGACCAGTCATACATGGTGTGGCAGTGACCAGTCATACATGGTGTGGCAGTGACCAGTCATACAGGGTGTGGCAGTGACCAGTCATACAGGGCGTGGCAGTGACCAGTCATACAGGGCGTGGCAGTGACCAGTCATACAGGGTGTGGCAGTGACCTGACCTGAGGTAAGGTTGTATTAAGTGAGGTCAGCTCTCCTCTACCACCCAGTAAAGCCATTACCGTCATCCCCTGCTCAATTCAGTTTACATACAATGACGTAAATAGGATTTAATGACATAAATTAAAAGGTCATTATTTTATAAATATAAAATGTGCAAAATCAGGGGACTTTTTATGGCTTTTATTAAGATCATGAAGGTAACATGGCAGAAATAACCAAGTGCCACACAGAGCCCTTATCAAACAGACTTGCTTCACCTAGAACAATGAAAAGATAAAGAAAAAGAATATCAACAAAATAAATCCCAAAAGAACTATTAACAAATAATATGGCAGACGAAGGAAGACCCGATGTTGGAACAAAACAATTTAAAAAGCAGCAGTCAACTCATTTTAGCCCGAGTCGGCAGGGGCTGTTCAGATGTCAAAAAAATTTCAAAGAAAACACAAACAGCTTAGAAAATCTCAACACAAATCCCTACAAGGAGCTTGGGTACATTGTTGTTATCTTTCTCGCCGAGATGAAACTGAACACGCACGGTCCTGAATCTGTCTCGGTAACTATTCAACTGCTGCCATATCTTAAGTATCAATGTATTGTACTGATCTGCATCCTACCACACTTATCTTGTGCATTTTGGACAACTTTTTTTTTCAAGGAGCACATTACTATATTATATGTACAATCTTAGAGAGAAATAGGTTTTGATTTGAATAAAGATTTGATTTAGTTTACATTTATATTTTATTTTATTTTATTTTAAAAATTAAATTGGATTTAAGACACATTCGTCATAAGCATAGAGGGTTTATGGTATTAAACAAAGTATTAAAATGGCATTAAAAAGCATTGTAAAGGACCTTGGATAATCATGTCAGACGACCTTACCTTTACAGTTACAGAACACTATAAAGTAGCTGTCACGACTGCAAGAAAAATGACAAGTTGGATAACAAGGACCTTCCAAACAAGGGATGCCATACCAATGATAATACTTTTTAAGACACCAATGCTCTCTGGAGTGGAATATTATTGCACTTCAACAGCCCCATTCAGAGCCGGAGAAATTGCTGACCAGAAGAGCGTGCAAAGATCCTTTACCACTGGAATCCACTCAATAAGTCACCTTAATTATCGGGACTGTTCGGACGTAGGTTGCAATTTTTACCACTTGGTTGATTCATATTGTTTTGCCTTCCCCGGTCCATGGCAGACATGACATACTCTAAGTGTAGAGTGCTCATAATGGTCATTGCTCCCTGCACCTCTCTGAGTGGACCATGTTCTGGCTCTGGTCTCCGGTACGCATACTGAACTCCCATGACTGATGAATCCAAACCAATATGGCACATGTCAGTTTTGATCGCTTCTGGGAGCCTCCAAGGCTCACCCAGAAAATGGCATTTCATTACAGTCAACGCTTGGCTTTTTAAACCGACAACTTCAAAAACAAGCTAAAGAAGGAAAGAAACAAAAAAAATATTAGAAAGTTTCCTTTTGCAAACAGTGGTAGACAGTTGGAACAAGCTAAGCAAGGTGATGGACGCCAAAACCATCAGTAGTACCAAAGCACACGACGAGACACCACGAGCGTAACTCATCCCGTAACTACATTTAGATATTTACTAAACGGAAAGAAATCATACGCAATGGAGTCATTTATATACAGTATTTAATATTTTTTTTATTCCAGTGAAATGGTCTCTACATCAACTTACCTGAACTTTGTGCTGTTCCTGAAAATAGGTGAGTGAAGAGACATATTCCTCATCAGGATCATCATCTGGTCTAAACCGTTTGTGGATGTTGATCTTTTTGGCCGACTTCAGAAGCGCAGTAAGTCTCCATTCTGTCAACTCTTCAGATCTTGCCTGTTGATCTTTCAGACGTTGGCTAATGAAAAATGACTACTTAATTATACAAGTCCATCATATTTAACTGTAAAGAAGTCTTACAAAACTATTCACACTAATTTTATCTTTTTGTGTTATCCAGTCTCCAGGATCATATAATAATCCACAAAAGTCCAATTATCTGACAACGTTGAACACAGAGTGTAAGATACCCAAGAAAGCTAGGTACCTGGATAAGTTATCTGGAAACCAGATGGTTTGCATTTTCCAGATTAGTAGAACCTCGCAGTACTGTAGTTGAGATATCATCATACCTCTTTTCTCGTAAAAATACAAAATTAATTTTTTTCCGAAATGAATGATAACTTAAAAAAAAAAGCACTGAATGTAATGAAATGCCCCTCTGCTAAAGCATATGTGGCTTCCTGAAGCTATCTTGCTGAAATGGCTTCCAACTACCGAGTCGCATTAGTCATACGAGTTCTATTTGGCTTACCTGGATAGAGCCAGAACCTGGCCCGCCTCATAGAGGGGCAGTGCTCCAGAGGAGGAGGACCAAAGTGATGTCCCCATGGTTCAGGAAATGAAGCACCAGGGAGCAGTCAAAATGGAGCCGAAGGATGAAGCCCATAGAAAGGTGAAACCTCAGAAGGGCCTGCCTCATTGCCCCAAACTCTCGCCCAGTGCTGTGCACTCGACAAAGCGGGCTTGACCATCTACCTTAGGAGGCCTGGTGAGTGCTGGTCACAAAGCCCCAACCCAGAACTAAAACAACTGTGAGTGGGGGAGGATGCCACCACAGAACCAAACCCAAAAAAAACTCAAAGAGGAAGCTGGCTAGCTAAAGCTGATGAAGGACATGCAGGTAGCAATCAGATGGTTCCAAAAGTGGGGAAAAAAAAAAAGGTCAGAACCAGCATGAAGACCCCATGAATAGAGCCTTCATTCCAAGATGGATAATGTCAGCAACAACCAAAGGAAGCTCAAGAGTGAGAATCAAACTTTGCTGGAGGCTTACCCAGACCAACAGTAGACTGGGCCACGACCCAGCCGGACTCTTCTGCAAAAAGAGCCTGATGGAGGGCTAAAACGCCAATGCAGTGGGGCCAAAAGAACTTCGGAGATGGCCTCCTCAGGAAAGAGAGAGAGGTGGACAAAAGGGTTAAGGACCAGGCCTGAATCTAAAAACTTGGCAACACAGCCTGCCAACCTGAAAGAGGGAAGGAGGAGCAAATCTGGCAGAGGTGCCCAAGCCAGAACTGCAAGTAACAAAGCAGCCATCAAGAACAGATACCAGAATGTTCAAACAATCACAGCTGATCCAATAACAGCTCTACAACTGCCCAAACATGGAAAATGGCTGCCAAGAGGGTATAAGTTCATGTGGTCCGCTGCAGAAAGTGATCCTGAGAGAGCATAGGAAGCTGCACAAGCTGCTATTTGCCAATGTTCTTGGCAAGCACTTGAGCAACAAGCAGTTCTCAAGCATTGCAAAAGGAAGCACGCCCAAGAACACCTAAAAAACAGAACTCGATTCCCACCACTCAAGTATCTGGGCTCTACAGAAGCCATACTAAGCCCCTAAAAATAAAGAAGGCTGTCAGACAGCCAGGATGAATCGGAAATCTTATACTAAAGCCAAAAAGCAGCAGCAAACTCAGACAAGGCTAGGTCCACCAAGGAAGCAACGTCTGAATTCTGCATGAAGAGCCGATAAATGTCTGTCCACAATAAAGAAAGTGCAAGATAATTGAGTTGTCAAATGATGGACTGAAGAGTCACACCACTAATTCACACGGAAGTTACCAGAGCTTAAAGGATCTTAAAGCAGAACACCCAGTAACTAGGAACATTCCCCAAAACAAACAATGAATGCAATCTCAAGACTAAACTGTGCTATGAAGGGTTTTCACAGCATTCCACATGAATGACAGTACAGCAGAAGTGCTGTAGATAAACAAATATTAAAAATCAGGAAGGATAAACTAGCAAATGCCCTACACAAGATAAAGTTCGAAGGATGGCTGGCCCTTACCCAAGTAAAGAAGTGGGATTTGTTATGATGAGGCAATTCGGGTCCAGGCAACACTTATACATCAGCTGACTACAGGGCTGACTACTAGTTCAAGCGTAAGACTGGTGTTCTCGGGGCGCCACCATTTGCACTAGGTGGTTCGAGCTAATTTAAAGTAATCAATTGTTTTCAAAAAGTTGTTTGTGGATTCATTTAGCTGTTTTGGTGTTTTATTTTCTGTTAAGCTTGTAGGCGTTTGTATCGATTCACTTACTTGATGAATGCTCTCTTAAGTCTAGATGATCGTAATAATCATCAGCTCTCGGCGCCTTTGAGTGCGCACCAGGTCCTGGCTCTCAGTCTCCATTAGAAGAAACAGGACTCTAATGACCGAGTCAGTAGTGGGAAGCCATCTCTGAGATAGTTTGAGGGAGCCACCAAGAAATCCTATAATAGCCCAAATACAGCCTAATTTAAGCAATGATCCTAAACTCTGAAATGCAGATACAGAGAAACACAAAGATAGTTGTATGATAATTGCTTCTAAAGTGCTAATTTTCGAATTAATTTTACTCGCAATTTGGAGTGTATACACAGCATGAATGCCAGCGCTCTGTCATTATTATTATTATTATTATTACTACGATATTCCCACCATCATGTGGTGAGGAAGCATCAGCGCAGACAAAATAGGAGAGCAATACTGTGTAATCCCCTTATTTAATACTGTACAGTACTCAGTACCTGGAAAACCATACATCTTGAAAACTGAAAGATCATGCAACATAACTGAAGCTAAGCAACGCTGGCCGTGAGGCAGCTTCAGTCATCTCTCCACACCAAAACTACTTTACATGACATTTCCCAGATTTACTTATTTGATTCTCAAGTTAATAAGAATTTTTTTATTAAATCTTTTACTTTATTCAAGGTGACACAGCATGGATAGTTACATTTAACAAGATTATGAAAACACTACCCAGCAGAGGATGTTGTGATCATCTGTACATCACAAACAAACCATTTCCTTGATTATTAACCCTTAGACAGAAATTATTGCCATATTGGTTCATGGGGTAATGTAGTTCTAATACAAGATAGTTATGTAGGTGGCGCATTGGTGACTTATGCTGTTGTTTCAAGCTATAATGTTGTCAAAATGGTGCCGATTAAGCCCCTGTGTTATCACCCCGAGCTCAACACCCATATATGCTAAGTTTAAATGGCTTAGACTACTCTATATGATTATAATGAGGTATACCAGGTAAACTAATCATCAATTTAAACATTATCAAGCATTATGTGGTTTAAGAAGTTATTCAACACACACACACACACACACTTGTAAATAACAAGACAAATGACAAAGATTGCTGGAGTGTTCGAGGAGAACACAGGAATTGCTTTCCCCCATACTTCAGTGTCCGCAAAGTCAGCATTGTGTGCCGAGACACACCAGAGCACACGGCAACCATGCAACCTTCAGTACACCTCCATCCAGTATAAAAGCAAATATTCACTTTTTGTTTTAACATACAAATTGATCATTCTATAATCAAATATTTGGGGAAGGGGACGAGTGATTTTGCACATAGGCAGATATGACCATTTTTCCAAAGCCGACGTCCAAGGGTTCATGAATTTGGGGTAATTTATTTCTCCAAGTATTAGCAAAGCTATGTATTTATTATGTGTATACCTTTATGTCCGGTAAAATAGTGTGAAGAGGTTGACATATAGCTGAGTGAGGGAGCCAGAACTGGCATAGCTCACCAGCAGATAATGTAACAGAATTCCTAGTTTCCAACACTACCTTTGTTATGTGATGCACATTTACATTAGTAAATTACACAGTTTAGGCATGCTTAAATCATTTAGTTATACCTTGACAAAGGCAGTGTGCGCGCGCAAGTGAAACTGAGGACAGAAGGGGGTAAGCCAAGAATACGGATAGATAGGCAATAAGGGCACGACAAGTGGTGGGGAAATAGATGCTTAATACTTTTAGTTAGACCAATATGGGAAGCATGCATCTATTAGGGGCAGAAGGTGGCAAGCTACTACTCTAGGGGAATTGGTCTAAAATAATCTTATGATTATTTTACCATAATTTCCTATATTGCACTTTTATTTCTAATTTTGTTTAAATGTATATTTTTATAATATTTAAAATATTTAAATCTGACTAATGCCTCCTCATCCTATGAAAATAAGAAACTGGTAGTAATATTAATAATATAATAATAATAATCACAAAGAAATCACATTAATGTGATATATATCAATGAGAAAATCCACAACTTTGGCATTGCCAGTCACGATATGTGTAGTTGGAATCTGGTTGCATGACTTTCACAAGTCAATGGTGGTCTAGTGGTAGAGTACACGACTGGCAATGCCGGAGTTGTATCTTTGCGCCCGCCCACAGTCCCCGTGGATTTTCTCAATAATATTATTATTAATTAAGATTACTAAGCTCTAACCTCCAAGAACTTTCAATCTCAACTAATTGCTGGGAGAACTCGGCACACAATTCTTCCCTCAGATGGTCCTCCAATTCAACCTTCTCTTTATAAATTTTCACCAATTCATTTTTGAGACTGGCAATAAGTTGAAGAAGTGCCTGAAAAGAAACAACTTTAATATAATAAAACACCATCTTCTATATTAAGGTTAGAATAATGGAATTTGTTTTCCCCAATACATAAACTGTACACATTTGTTGCCTTAAGATACAGTACTCGAAGGAATGATGCACGATAAAATATTACATTAAGGTGGTTTAATGGGATGAGGTAGGGAGAGGGGCGGAAGGTGTAGTAGGGAGAAATAGGGAGGTAGGGAGAGGGGTGAGGTTTGGTGGGGGTGAAGTTAGATGGGGGGGTAGGTTTGGTGGGCGAGGTAGGGAGAGTATACATACAAAGAAGTGTTACATCATTTGCATTATAAAAAACATAAAAGAATTACCATAAAAAACTGTAATACATTTAGTGACCCCAGAAGATTGTAGTTCCCAATAAGTGTGCAAGTAAGGTGCCTCTGTACCTTTCAAAATTTTGGATCATATGACGAAACACCTTTGTTAACACTTTGGCGTACCCCACGCGCCACCCCTTAACTGTGCGATATGGGACCCAGGGTGTCACGGGAGCGCGCGTAAATTCTGAAAAGTGTATACTCTCTTCAACTTTGTCACCTTAATTCTCGTCCTACGAGATTAAATTTGGTATCATTGTGTTCGCAATAGAATTCTCTACAGCACTAAATGCATATAAACTCCAAAAGCCCGGCTAATTACCCGCAGCAAACAGAGAAAGTGCGAACGAGTTACCCAGGAGAGCGCAAACGCGATAAAATGTTTTCACTATTTTCACTCTGGTCACCTCAATTTTTGTCCTAGGTCTTTCATTTTGGCCTCAATGGGTTCGCAATAGAATTCTCTAGAGGAACATTAGCATATAAAATAAAAAACCTGGTCACGCTCCAACCGCCGAGTTGAAGACGGGCCACGCGTTAGCCGCGAGTGAGCGCTCAGACGCCTTCCAGCTACACTCCCAATTCCCGCCCTTTTCAAGCCTTTCTTTCGCAATTTCCTTCCTGGAAAGGCCTTGTTCATGATCACTATCCATCGTGGAGTAAGCGTAGATAGTTTTTAAAGCCGCAGTAAGAAATATAGCCACGGAAAATAGCCGAAATGTTCACACGTTTGAGATGCGAGGGGAGGCGTCATTGGTCACAACAGTGGAGCGAAAACAATAAGCCCACGGCGTGTGCCAAGCCACCTGAGGGCCACGAGGCTCAACAAAGAAAATGGGAAGACATCGGCACGCATTTTAAAACCAGTCCCCAAAAAATCGGATAAAAACCTGATTTTTGGCGATTATTTAACGTGGATGACGCAATGCTGCGTCATCCCCGGAATTACTGACAGTAAACGGATGACGCAATGCTGCGTCATGCCCGGGCGAAAGTGTTAATTGAACTCGGTGGAATATAGCAGCTAAATTGTTTGATAAAATAAAAGTATCTAGACTGAAGCACCAGCCTAAAATAGTGAAAACCCTTTCCAATACCACAATAGAAAACTATCTCCACTTTTATAACAAAAATGTGAACAAATAAGCAATGAGATCACAATAATGTTATATATATGATAAAACCTTTTGATCAAACCAGTATCCAGCTCCAAAGATTATTTCATGGATATACTGTATCACGTTATTGTGATTTCACCGTGTATTTCAGGAGAGTGTTTGGTGGAGAACTCCATTACCTACACCAGAGCATATGCGGGTTATATATAAAATTTGGATTGGCTACAGCTCGGTGCCTCCAGATTGCAAATGGATCTTGGCGGCTCTAGTTATGTAACCTTTAGCATATCGTGGTCCACGGGATAAGGCGCGTATCTGGGGTCACTCGGTGCACAGGTTTGATCCCTATCCAGCTCCAAAGGCAGCCAGAGGCTTAGGGCCCACACAGGAATATACTCCACCAAAAACGTCAACAGTTTCTTATTGTGAACTAAGAAAAACAAGCTAACCTCGTATCTTTCATCTTGATCATCTTCCTCCACAACATCAGTCTCGTGTTCCTCAGGAATGTCATCACTGAAACAATATTAATTGCAAGGAAATATAATGAGTGATATTATAAATATTGTTTATTTACAGTATCATACATGAATGCTTGTAATCTTATTGGATTTTTTTTATATCAGTGTTTCAAACCCTCAGGTTATTGTTTAGTTGATAAAATCTTCTGAAAGTCATCCTACACATTAGTAACTAATATATAGTCCATTTTGTGCACATTTGTAGCAACCTTAGGGGGAACCTGAACACCAGTCACTAACTTGGTCAGGATAGGGCAGAGCAGACCTTATGTCTGCCCACAAGCACTTCACCTTTCAGCTCTGGATACTTGTACACAATAACATTTACCTCCCCCCTCTCCAAATTTAAAGCATATTTTATGGTCGATTTAAATTGTTAGCTCGATGTAATGTATTCTTTTGGTAACCGACTCAATACCATGTAAACTCATGTGTAACTGAGAACTGACCAAATAAAGAGTAGAAAATTGTGTGAAGTCTATTGAAGTGGTAAACTCAATTGAAAAAAAGTTTATCTTGCTAAATCTCACCACAAGATCAGGAGACTACTGTATGTATGTATGTATGTATGTATGTATGTATGTATGTATGTATGTATGTAGTGAACATTACAAGTAAGAGATCTGTCCTACCTTGCTCCAAATGTGACATCACCGGCACCTTTTACCCAGGGAACAGAAAGGCGTCCAGAGGAATTGAGAGACTGGCGAACAAATTTGGAGAATTGACTGATTCGTTTAGGAGGTTGAATAGAGCAGCGTGCCTCCTTCACTTGACTTATAGCTATCTGAAACCAGAATACACAATGTAAGAGACAAGCACACTTTTTACAAGAAATATTGGACTAAGACAAATTAAATATATAACGTATTGATATATTTGTAATGATTTGGTGAAGACATTTAGTCAACATCTAAAAGAAGGGGTAGGGATGGTTCACATGAATTTCAAATTTGTTGTATAAAGTAAAGTATTACAGGTTGGCTCATTGTGCCATACAATATTTACACATCTCGGCAGCTTTGTTGTCACTTTTAATGTTCAACATTAACAAACTAGGGAAGTAGACAATTTTAAACAGTATGATGTAAACTGTTCAAAACTTGACCACATAATGAAAAAGTTCATATCCAGTGGGAGGAGAACATATGGACATCAGTAAGACAAAGAATTACCAAGAACTACTTACAATGAAGTAAAATACTGTGGGCAAAATAATAAATAAATATTTAAGATATCATACAAACTAAAAAGTGTTGAATGCAACAAAATGTCAATTTCCAGTAGGCCATCAATATATTCCAACTACTAAAATACTGGTAATGTAGTACTAAGCTTTAAGATCATGCAAAGCACCTGAGACCCATGAGACCAAGAGCCAGGAACAGAATTTGACTCAAGAGGTTTTCCAATTCAAGCTTTTCCCATACCTTCCAAGTTGGAGCTTTTTATCTGGCCACATTGCTCTTCTGAAGCCTTTATAAACGGTACACCCATGACTTATATTTATTGGTTTCAGACGATTCTTTTTTCCCGAAATCACATCTCCAAAAGGATATACAACTGGTGTCTCTGCGAAGCTCCATCCATTTTGCTGTGGTGAGCTTGCTTTTTTCTTTAAAGCTTTTTTGTCATGGTCACAACCTGCACGTTGCATCACCAATCTCATGTTTCTGGAGAACCTGCTTGGTACCTGCTTGATGGGGTTCTGGGAGTAGTTGTTCTCCCCAAGCCTGGATGACTTGTGAAAGCTTAGTCCAACAGGCTGTAACATATCCACCACAGCCCGGTTGATCCAGCCCTTCTTTAAGAAAATTATCTAGTGTTCGCTTGAAGATGTCCACAGTTGTTCCGGCAATATATCTTATACTTGCTGGGAGAATGTTGAATAACTGTGGACCTCTGATGTTTATACAGTGTTCTCTGATTGTGCCTATGGCACCCCTGCTCTTCACTGGTTCTATTCTGCATTTTTTCCATATCGTTCACTCCAATAAGCTGTTATTTTACTGTGTAGATTTGGGACCTGGCCCTCCAGTATTTTCCACGTGTATATTATTTGATCTCTCTCTCCCATCTCCTTTCTGGGTGAGTACATTTGGAGAGCTTTGAGACGATCCCAATAATTTAGATGCTTTATCGTGTCTATGTATGCCGTATATGTTCTCTGTACTCCCTCTAGTGTGAATCACTGTATGAACCATCGCCACCCTTCCTAACATCACCGTATATCAAATAAGAGTCCTTGTCATACCTGCTTAGCAATTGCTGAGAATTTTAAGACTTGAAGAGTTTCATCAAAGAGAAGTGGTGTCTTTGAGATATTCACTATCATTGCAGCCTTACCACGACCCAAAAAGAACGTTTGGAACAATCTAGTGAGTCTGCTGTCACGATAAGGAACAGGAATTTCACGCTTCTTGCTCCCTCTGTGAATTTGATTCCGCCTGTTAAAAAAAAAATTATTATTATAGACTAATTATATGCAATAAAAATACAATCTATATTTGAATGCAATACATACATCATCAATAATTGTCATCTCTGAGGAAAGGAATGAAATTGGTTGTGACAAATAGTAAAACAATTTTTGCTACTCTGTAGAGTATGGTAACAAATTGTTCCTAAAAGCAAAGTCAATCTATAAAAATGACAACCATGAATTAAAAAATTACACACAGAAATCACAATGCATCAAATGAACAAATCTACAAGGGCCGTGATGAGGGCTCGAACCTACATCCGAGAGGATCCCAGGCGCTGCCTTAATCGACTGAGTTACATGGTAAAAGAATTTGTAACCGGGAAATCATCCTGACCTACCACGGATCCTGCAGTCTCTCCGAGACACAAACCAGGGTTTTACACAATTCCACCCTGCACCCGAGCTCTGTCAATAGGCTGTTCTACCTCTTTGCCCTTACTTCTGTGTGTAATGAAGTAAGGGCGAAGGGGTAGAACAGCTTATTGACAGAGCTCGGGTGCATGGGGGATTTGTGTAAAACCTTGGTTTGTGTCTCGGAGAGACTGCAGGATCCATGGTAGGTCAGGATGATTTCCCGGTTGCAATTCTTTTACCATGTCGTAGCTCAGTCGATTAAGGCAGCGTCTGGGATCCTCTCGGACATAAGTTCGAATCCTCGTCACGGCTATTGTGGATTTGTTCATTTAAAAAATTACATTACAGGCCAACACAGGATTGGTCAACAAATCATTACAAGGTATATCGGTAGCTTTCATAAGATCTCATTACGAATGTGAACATTAAGCGACTCCAAAGTTGAAGGCCATTTAATAGACTTCAGTAACTCAGGAATACTGTAGTGGTACATGATTGCACATTAAATGTGGTTAGTCACAGAACTACACTTGGTGTCTAGTTTCCTCTACAATCTTTGTCCTATAACTTTTTAAAAATCCCTAAATTTTTAGCACATACTAGCTAGAATTTATGGCCTCTTATTCTCAATGTGATGAGAATAAGATAACACTAATCCTCTTCATCAATTTTGTCGATTGCTGTTACAATTTTATGCATTGTGTGTGATCATACTGGCTCTTTACCTTGTCCTGTAATGCTGGAATATCTAATGCATCATCATAATGCATAACTTTTGAGATATGGATACC
The DNA here is from genome assembly GCF_040958095.1 of Procambarus clarkii. Classification (NCBI taxonomy): domain Eukaryota; kingdom Metazoa; phylum Arthropoda; class Malacostraca; order Decapoda; family Cambaridae; genus Procambarus; species Procambarus clarkii. The sequence goes on from NC_091201.1 coordinate 2,510,635, forward strand.
ATACAACTACCACATTCTAATTTAGGTCTCACATATACAGTATTGCACTTTTTTTAAGAATATCTCCATCCATGAATTTATAACAAATTCAGAAATTTGCCAGAGTGCTGAAGGCAACTTACTATATCTTATTTATTTATTTAGTTATATATACAAGTTCTTACATTCTTGTACAGCCACTAGCAAGCAAAGTGTTTCCGGCAAGTCCTTAATCCCAATGTTCCCATGAATACAACCCACCAAATCGTTTAACAACTAAGTACCCATTTTACTGTTGTGTAAACAGAGGCTACAGTTAAGGATTGGCGCCCAGTAAATCCTCCCCGGCCAGGATACGGACCTAGGCCAAAGCGCTTGCAAAACGCCAGGCAAGTTTGACGTGATCTTCTTGTGATAGTTTATTATCCAATACCACACCAAGACCTCCTTCCTTGCGAGAGTTCTTTGGTGCCTTTGTGTATAATTTGAAGGAAAAATGTAGTGTGGTTTCACTCACTGCCTTTCATTAGACAATATTTATTCACACTTCTAGGCGCTAAACATTATAAATTGTCATCCACACTTCCGTGGATGCCAAGCTGGAATTTTCGACTTTCCCCAACTAAAAAATTTCCTGCTTAGCAGAAGTAGTTGCTTCTGTCATCTTTCCTTATTAAGACTACTCATAGCCCAGTCGATAGAGCTTCTACCTCACACACGTGGGGTCCACAGCTCGAGTCTCCTAGAGCCCAGGTGAATGAAACCGCTAAACATTCTTTGACCCCCAACAACAACCCACTGCATAGGGACAAAGACAAAAGAAAGCCCATATCAGCTGAGTGCTCTTCTAAGATAGGACCTTTATATGTATACTGTACAGTGCACTACAGTGCACACTACAAAATCCAGAAACCAAATTAATAAATATTTGACTACTGGAAGTATACTTCCTAGAGAAATTCTGGTTAACCTTGCATCATTAATACAGTAGTATTTTATGATTCAGACCTCAGTAACTCTCTAGTTAATTTGGCTAAAATTAAGACAAAGATTCAGCATCATTTTATAAGCACAGTATAAAAATCCAAATCACAAAGCCTCATTCTTTTGAATACGAGGTCATTTTACTATCAGAACCTATCCCAATTTTGCCCAAAGGTCATAAATATTAACATTTGTGGTTTTGTCATCCACATATGCCCATGACCTACCCCCTGCAAATAGCTAGGTCTGCTCTACTGTCTACTAAAATATCATTCAATTACCTTAAAGCTTCAATACATCGACTGAGCACCAGAAGTGAAGTGTTTATGTTACCAGCTTCTTTCAGGCGATCCTGATTACTTAGAGTTTTTCCAGCCCGCTCTGTGCCGGCAAGATCACAAACAGAGAGCCTGGAAACAATAAAATAATGCCTAAAATATTATGCTCCTTTTTTCCACATTCATACTTTTTTTTTTTTAACTAAGACTAGGGTTCAAGGGACACTTAATTGACATGCCTAATGCAACTGCAAGCAAGAGCTGTTATCCTACCACAGCACATCTGAAGCCTGCTCCTAGACTCATTTATTTCATGAGAATGTACTTTTGAAACTATCACATAGGGAACTACCATACAAGGAACCTGGTGAACTGCTTGTGCTCTTCAACTAACATTTCTATGTCTCCCTCATATATACAACCCCCCCCTCCTACACTCTCCCTCATATATACTATATACAACCCTCCCTCCTACACTCTCCCTCATATATACTATATACAACCTTCCCTCCTACACTCTCCCTCATATATACTATATACAACCCCCCCCTCCTACACTCCCTCATATATACTATATACAACCCTCCCTCCTACACTCTCCCTCATATATACTACTGTATATACAACCCTCCCTCCTACACTCTCCCTCATATATACTATATACAACCCTCCCTCCTACACTCTCCCTCATATATACTATATACAACCCTCCCTCCTACACTCCCTCATATATATATATATATATATATATATATATATATATATATATATATATATATATATATATATATATATATATATATATATATATATATATATATATATATATATATATATATATATATATATATATATATATATATATATATATATATATATATATATATATATATATATATATATATATATATATATATATATATATATATATATATATATATATATATATATATATATATATATATATATATATATATATATATATATATATATATATATATATATATATATATATATATATATATATATATATATATAACCTCCACCCCCTCATACACTCTCACCCTCTTATATACTGTATACAACCCCCCCCCCTCCTACACTCGTTCTGCTCTATAACTTCTGCACACTAACAAGAATGAATAACAGCAGTGATGAAACACTTACATTGAAACTCTTGCAACATGAGGACTGTCTGCATTGGCTAACTTTATCATTTTAATTGTAAAAATACAGTGTGACCGAGAAGAGTTATGATTGAGGCGAGTCGCAGCAAAATGAAGGTTCTGCCGGCCGACCTCTAACAGTCTCCACGCTTCCTCAGCACTTCGTACACGTACCTCCTGCAACCCTGGGATTAACAAACAATTAGATGAACTAGATCCCTAGCATAGGCTCGTATCTACTGAAAACATGTGGAACGATGGATTACACAAATTCAATTCAAGAAAACTATTATAAACTATTTATGCTTCAAACAATTTGAAGTCTTTTTGAGAAGTGTGATTGGAAAATTATAATAAAGTGGACCCCCCCCATTATTTTGACATGGCAATTCCTTATATATATATATATCACCTCCACTAAATGGAACACATCTGGTTGACGGGAGTTAACCTCTCTATATACACGAAGTCTCACATAGCAGTCTGGTAGTGAAGGACACATTTATACAAAAGCTAATTAGTTTCCTGCATACATATTGGTGCCTTCCTCTTAAAACACCATTACAGATAAACCAAACACCACACACAAAATTAAATAAAAATGATGTTTTTGTCTCTTCTGTTATGAGAACAAGCTGTTGTTTTGGCTTCTGTATTATTTGTTACTGTTTAAGACATCTTTGGTGTTTACTTTCTACATTACCAAATTGAATATGCAGGGGAATTAACCCTTAAACTGCACCAATACCCTGGTTTGGTAATTTACAATTACAATTTGTTTTAATAACTGGAAGATGTGTATGCAAAGGTAAGGAAAATACCAACAAAATTTCACAGTATGCACATCATTTAACCTTGTGTTGACCTGATGAAGCATGGGCTTCTGTCAGCATCGTGTGTTTGGTATAGATCATGACAGTTCGTAAGTGACCAAGAGGTGAAGTGTGTACATCTCCCATTATAGTGGTTTGATAATACAGAACATGACATTTTGTGGCGGCCTACCATGACTGCCAAGCAATGCAACACACATTTACAGGCACCTTAGCATTCAAACAGTGGCACATAAAATATTTATGACAATCACCATATTGCCCAATACATAAAACTTACACCTTACAGTTAATGAAGGAATTAGTGATGCAAAGTATTAGCATTTGTCTTCAAGGCATATAGTTTCAGGTTGGACTTAAGGTTTATCAACCTCTTGAAGGCCATCACAAGAGCTTTCTGACAACCAGCAAATATACTTTACTACCTGTTGAAGCTTCTGATTGCTCAATATACCCACTGCCTGGTCTCTGACCAGGCCTCCTGTTTGCTTGTCTGATTAATCAGGCTGTTTGATGCGGCTGCTCGCAGCCAGATATACAAGCCACAGCCTGGTTGATCAGGTTTCCTTTCAAGATGCTTGTCAAGTTCTCTGTTGAATACTGCAAGCGTGTTATGACCCCCCAGGTAGCCTCATGAGAGAGGTCTGCCTCACAGTAAGAGTTATTCCCCACCAGACCATAGTGAGGAGTCAGGGAATTAAAAAGTTCAAGCAACCGTCATTGTATGCGACCAAGGAGAATATAAATTACGGTTGAACATCTTTGATAAAATTAGGAGGCGAGAGGTCAACTGCATGTGACCTGCCATGTGAAAAATAACGTCATTGCAGGAGCATGTTGTGTACAAAGGTCTTAGGACGTCACTTGTCGTGAGAAAGTCTGAAGCGAAGGACGCACATCGACGCTCATGAGGAAGAAAGATATTTGTGGCTTATGGAGAAGAATTTGTGAAAAGTTTCGTAAGTGAAGCACGAGGAAGTTGTGGGAGGGCGATTTGGTGATATCTCTTAAATGGTGGCAACAAGTAAGGGCAACCCGAAGCCAGTTGGGTGGTCGTGCCCTGAGGAACCACGGTGGCAAATCCTACATGAGGATTGAGTGGGCAGGTGTACCCAATTGGCACCTATCCCATGACCTTTCTCACACAAGTCAAGATTGAGAGGAGCCAATTAGTGGCAGTCAAAAGAAAATTGTGTGGGCGACTTAGCAGAGCACCAAATTTGGATGTCGTGTGCCGAGCGTCGCTATCACCATATTTTGCAGCAAGAGCTTGGTATATTGCCACATGTTGCTTCATGCAGTGAAATCATGTGTCAAGTTAGAAAATCTGGGCATATCGTATATGCTCATTTCGTATTTAAAATCATATTTAATCATATTTAAGTTCATTATTGGGTGACTCCAGTGTGTGCTCCACTCGTATTAGTAGTAGAGGTGGTGATTTTTTTTTTTTTTTAGTTTATTTTATCGGCGGCTCCCTGACGAGGTGAAAGCCCATAGTAAAAATTGGCGACACCTGAGTGAGTTCAGGGGGCCCCTGATAGAGGTGTCGGGCAGTTATGACCCCGTTTGTGTAAGGGAAGTGTTGAAAAGTCTTAGGCCTTTGATGTTGATCAAGTTTTCTCTCAGCATGCCTATTGTGCCTCTGCTCTTCAGTGGGGCTATTTTACTCATCATTTACTTTAATTTATTTAATTTTTAATTTATATCGCTCACAAGAGCACTAATGTCTTAAATTATCATTGGCGTGGCATCTCTTATTCGTGGCTTCTTATTATCCAACCTGTCATTTTTCTTGCTGTTGTTACCACAACTTTGTTGTTTTTTAAAAGTAAAGGTCTTCTGACATGATTACTCCTATAACTTTTATGTTGCTTTTCCTTCAAAATCATGATTTGACTGTAGTGTTCCATGATGGAAAAGTCACAGATGAAAGATGAACCAGCAACCCATAAATTTTGTCAACAAAATAAAAACTTATAGGCAGCACTTACCTTTAATATAAATAGAACCATTCCGATCCTCTCCCAGGACAAGGGGATTCCGTTTGTTTTTCTTAGAAGTTGGCATTTTCTCTAGGAGGTCATATATGTATTCATTGTAGATCTCAGCAAATGACACAAAGATAGCATACTTCATACTTTCAGTATCTCCCAAATCCAAACTTGTGCTGTCATGATACTGACTCTCCATACCAGAAGATGCTGAAAATATTACAAACGCGACACTTTGAAGTACATGTACAACATTAATTAAAGCTCAGTATGTAAATATATTAAATATATTAATATAATATACTGTATTAATATAATATATTAATATATATATTAAAGCCCCCAAGTTTCAGTCACATTAACCCTTAAGCTGCTAACTTAATAGCTGATATCCCCCATGTGCTCAAGACAAAAATCGTTCCAAAATTTTTTTTCCCCCAAGACATTGTTAATTAGCCTTCAGGAGGCACAAAACTCCAAATAAGAAGTCTCTAGCTCTTGTGGTTTAGCTGTAGTGGCCTGGAGAAGTTGCATACCTGCATTTTTAGGTGAGGTGCTCTATGGGAATAACTTTGTTGATTTATTTTAATTGATTCTCACTTTACTTATTTAGTTTTTCATGCTAACAGGTTGTATTTGTGTCAAAGATACTGTCTATTATGTATAACAATGAAAATATATGTATGGATATACGAGTATAGATATTCAAACATCCACATACTTATTCATAATAATATATGAATACCAGTATATATATGTTATAAGCCTAAATCTTAAAATTGCATATAGCACACATTTTGCCTCAAATATATACATGGTAATCACTCATTTATTGCTAAAGATTTAGTCTCCTCTATGACTGCCCTAAACATTCAGACCCATGGATGGTGATGTTGCCAAGCAATGGTCATCATTTTCTTACTAAGGCCCTAGAAGGAAAGTGAGGGACTTGAGATTTTTTTCAAGATGGGGGATGGTTACTGGTGACCTGAGGAAGCAAATGTGAGCCCTATGTATGTGCAGGACTATTTTAAATATTTTAAATATGCAAATCGTATATATATAATGTGCGCCTATCCGTAACAGTACTCCAATCGCCTATGTATGTTTTGCACAACTTAAGGGTTAATATGTAACACAGTTTAAAATTTCAGCTGTCTGAGCTAACTGCAAGTAAGCCAAAACTCCTAGGTTATGCAAAACGACCACGGTACATACCTGGAGTGGGTTTCGGGAGTAGTTCTACTCCCCGAAGCCCAGCCTGAGGTCAAGCTCGACCAAAACCAGGTGTGCCAGTGCAACAATAACCTAACATACAATCCCTTAGAATAATAATGTTCTAGCAAAACAAATCTAAACGCTACCAGTCTACATGACTATCAAAACAATGTACCTACCTCTGCTCACTTCATTAAAGGGCTGAGACATCCTGCTTATTTCAGTCAACTGATGAGAGGAGTTAAGGCTGTCATCACTTGTAGACAACTTTGACAGACTCTGAAATTAATAAGACCAGTATATCTTACATTAAACTAATTGCATGTTCTTGACCAATATAAATCAAGTGGCAGGTTTAAGGAAAATTATGTTTTCGAAAAATCGGCGTTGAATGTAATGAAACGCCAGTTACTGGGTGAGCCCCGAAGGGTCCCTGAAGCCATCTTACTGATAAAGTGCCATACTACTATAGTGTCATCAATTGCAGAGTTCTTTGTAAACCTACCAGGGACCACAAGTAGAAACCCCCACCCCCCCTCAGACACAAAGAGAGCAATGGCCCATGAACACTTTACATTTAAAGTAGATCATCTTGCCATCTACCAGGGAAGACTCCCAGGAAGGTACGTGAATCAAAACAAACTACTGTACTGCCTAGTTGAAAAGTGTGACCTACATCCCCACAAGCGCAAAAGAACTCCCAAGAAAGCAAACAAACAAGCAAAACCTCGTCCAATTAAACGGCGGCTCATTAGCTCCACCTCCAGCAGAGGGAAGGGGGGGGGGGGTTATCTTGAGATGATTTCAGGGCTTTAGTGTCCCCGCGGCCCGGTCCTCGACCAGGCCTCCACCCCCAGGAAGCAGCCTGTGACAGCTGACTAACACCCAGGTACCTATTTTACTGCTAGGTAACAGGGGCATAGGGTGAAAGAAACTCTGCCCATTGTTTCTCGCCGGCGCCCTAGGATCGAACCCGGGACCACAGGATCACAAGTCCAGCGTGCTCTCCGCTCGGCCGAACCGGCCGGGGACAGGGGGTGCCAGCCTGGGTAAGTCAGGCCACCACCATTCAGTTCTTTGAATGATGAAAACTGCCGACTGGAAGGAAGAGAGTGTCAGGGAGCATCCGGGGCTCACCCAGAAACTGGCTTTCCATTACACACAAAGCTGGTTTTCTGTGGGGAGCCCCAGTGGCACCCTGAAGCTAACAACACACAGAAAGAAAACGGGGAAGAACCCGAGAGGCAGCAGCCCCCACAAAGCACATCCTGACAAATACAGCCGGCCACTACAAAAGCCCCAAAGCAACACAAAGCAGCATAGGGCCCAGGACAGTCATGAAACCCCCGGAGGTCAGGATCGTGACTAACACTGCCATTGTTTGGTGCATCTAAAGCAGCACAACCTCGTGCTCCTTTAGAAATTAAACGTGAGCAAAATGATTAATATGGTAGATTTGATAACTAGGAAGCTGAGCTTCCTAGCTCAGCTCCTAATAGCAAGTGTGTGCCTGGAGTTAGCGAAGGGTGTGTTATACTGGAGGCATTGTGTCAAGTCAGGTGGCGTTGTCAGGCGACCACCAAGCTGATGCTACGCTGAGTACGTGGGCCCATCTCACCAGCTTAGTGGTTCGTTATGGTGCACAAAAATGTAGGTAGATATATATACTGTATGTATGTTGTATCTAATAGCCAGACTGCCCTATTTGGCCTTCTATGCAAGACCCAATTTGCCTAATAAGTCAAGTTTTCCTGAAGTTATATATTTTTCTAAATTTATTTCTTATAAGAAATATATAACATAGAAATATGATCAAACATAACCTAACCTACCTTAACCTAACCTAAACTAACATATCTAAGTCAGGTAATTCATGTTCTTAATATAATAATATTAATTCAAATACTGTAAACCATTTGGAAACAATTTTTTTTTTTAATAAAAAGCAATCTGCCTATTAGGCAAATCGGTCTTGCACACTAAGCCAAGCAGTGCATTCTGGCTATTAGGTTTATCCAAAAGGCAAATCTTGAACCCCAATAAAAGGCAGAGAGCAGAGGATACACGATCACCCTCACCAAGTATTCAAGCCCCAAGGAAGAAGCCAAGTAAAACAGACAACAGCAAGGGTCAAATAAGAGCAAACAAAGCAAAATGCCTCAAATTATCCACACAGTACTTAGGTCACACCTGCCCTAGTTATTGCTGCTCACCACCAGACAGTAGCACCACTGGAGCTGCTGGCTCCATGTCAACAAGCCTTCAGCCATAAGCCAAACAAAGGCCAAACTGACGAACCAGGGAGGGAGGCCCTCCCAGCGAGAGGCATTTCATTGGATTCAATGTTGATTTTCTGGAGGCAGAATGGTGGCTCCCTGTTGCTAATTAACCACAGAGAAAAGCTAAAATGAGAGCCACCAGGGACAGAGAACGAAAGACCAAACCTCTGAACTATAGACCCAGATCAAACAATGCATCGCCAATGGCAGCGAACAGGTCGAGATAGACAACCGATACTGGACATCAAATGATGCATCCCCGGAAGAACAAACCACATATTAATGACTAAAGGACCAGTTTGGAAGGCACATTACCATTGTGGACTGAGAAAATGTAGAACTAAGCTCAGAGCCAATCTTGAAAATTTTATCTTTCCTCTCTTCTTCTCTCTGAATATCTCTCTCATCCAGGCGCATGATGCTACAAAAATATTGGGGCTTCAAGTCATTTTTCTGGTACTGATGTTCTCCTACTGTGTTGAAGACTACGTCCAAAGTTCGTGGCAGAATTCCTTGGTCAGTAGGAGTACCTGCCGGTGGAGATAAATATAGCAATTAATTTGCAACATCTATTTAATCAATATTCCTTATCACTATCCACATGATTTAAGAGCCCCAGTTCTATGCTTAGTAACCAGAATCAAATACAGCCAGCCCCCGTTCAAGTTAGCTGAATTTCTTACCAAGAATGTCCAATAATTAATTCACAGTTTTTTATACATCCCAGTTACCCCTGCTATTTATCCACACACATTCATCATTTACCTGCTTACTCCTGCCATTTATTCAGAAATGATGAACCATCAAAAATTATGGTAATCCAATTCATTTAGATTACCAAGCTCTTACAGAATATTTATTTTAAAATATTAGCTTAAAGATTCTCTACATTTCTATTTTAAATACATAGAACTAACCAATTTCAATTTGTTAACAACAGAATACAGAGTACCCTTACAAAAATGAATTACATGTACATTAGGATATACACGTAATCGACTTGCGAATGGTCCAGGACGGACCGAAACGTCGTCGTCTCTTCACTTTCTAGTGTATGGTTTGTTCAATACATGTATATTATAATGGAATGCTTGGTGGAGTGGAAACAATCGACTAGCGAAACAAATCTTAATTCAAGGTTATACGGTATGCAGTCCAAGCCATCATGCTTGGATAAGCTCAAATGTCTTAGGACTGTACCTGTATATTACATGTGTTATAATATTTTATTATTCCTTTTATTCTTCTTCACTAAGAATAAAACACATTTGCTTTCCTACACCTATCCTAATCCATTTAACCTCTTGGCTAAAACAATAGATGCCGGATCAACAAAAGAACTTAGAATGCAACAACAAACCTCAGTCCACATCAGTAGTTAAAAAGTTTCCATGTTATGTAATGTTTTATGAGGTTCTCTGACTCCCATAATAGATCCTCAACCTGGTAAATGCTTCCTTCAAACTATCAAACATGCACACACCTAAAACCTATTTATACAATTTAATTTTTACATATTTAAAGTTCTGTATGTTATTTTGAATGTTGTAATATGTTGTGTACAATAAATATATACTGGATACTGTATATTAAAGTCCATTCAAGTCAATTTACAAACCTGGAAAAAGCTTTCTTGTGTGAAAATTTTTCAATAGTCTTGTTCCAAACTCTTTCATTATTTGTCCTAAAATAACCAAAGGAAAATATGAAAAGACCATACCTTTCCCGATTACAATGGTAGAAAAAGTTAAAAAAAAAAATAAAAAAAATAAGTAAACAAGAAAACAACGAAGTAGCACAAATTATAAAGAATTTATAGGTTTTCTAGTAACTTGTTACTGAAACATACACAAATTTATTACTAAGTGTGATTATTTGTTGCATTTAATATATTATATACATCTGGAACACTTATGCCTTGATATTGACTTGTTTAAAAAAAAAAATTATCTAATGACAGTTAAAATCTATTTAATTTTTACTACCTAAAAACTGTTTAATGATTTTTCATGGTACAGTATATATGTAAATACTACATTAGTGATTAGACATGTAAAACCATAATAGAATAACAAAACTTTTATGATTAAGATTATTGGTGATATTTATTGAACATCTTGGAAACACACAGTACTTTGGATTAGGTTACTATAGAAAGTGAAGACAAGTTTTGGGGGGTTTGGTTTAGTGGCACAGCTGCACTAGATATATATTATACAATATTTAAATTAAAAATTTTTGCTTTTTTGGGGATGCATTTTCATGCTCCTCTTTACTCGATTTTGAATTATTCTACTTCTCTGGTGGTTGCCTGGTCCGAGCTGCTGTTTATCTTCTTATCCCAGAGGCTTACATAACTTACATCCTGGCTGTTCCAGTAATCCCCAAGCAGAAACTTGTTCAGTTCTCACTTAAAAACTTCCACTATTGTTCCAGCAACCTTATTAACTTTTGTTGACACAAGATTGAAGTGGTGGGCCTCTGATGTTCACAATGTGATGTTCACAGAGGTGGGCCTCTGTGCGTATGGCACTCCAACTTTTCATTAGATTTATTTTGCACTTTCTACAGTACTGTATCTCTTACTCAATTGCCAAAAGGGGGCAGCCTCCTGGGCCCTTACCAGGAGGGTGGGAAGGTGGGGTGAAGAGGTCATGCAAACTGCCCCTGGTGGCCCCAGGCCCCTAGAAAATGACTAGATATGAGTGTGTAAATGGCGACACCTAGGATATATAGTGCCCCACCTCTACACATAAAAAGACGAAAATGCAGAACACCTTATTTGGAGAGTCCTAGCTTGACCAGGGCTAACAAAGTAAAGACCCAGCAAGCCCTGAACTGCAAAACTGTTTCCTGCCAAAAGGGGTTGGGCCATCAAACACCACCACACCAAACACTAACAACAAAAACACTCTCTTACCAGCCTAGAGACTGGCAGAGACAAAAAAGGTGGCCAACATCAAACACAAAGCAGTGAAACAGCCAGAGAAGCCAGACTCAGATGGAAGACCCATAACTTTACCCAGAAACACAACATAGCAGATAGCGGTACACAAGAAGCTGGTCCAGTAAACACCCATACACACCATAAAGCAAACCATTAAGCATGAAAACTTCAGTGCTGAGATAATAAAAGATAACCTATGTACAAAATTATCTTAATGGCCACCACGTAGCCAAGGTCAGGGTTGGGTAGACACTAGGGTTGCCAGTCCTGCCGACAACGTTATAATGGCAGATGCTGCCACCTAATGGTGGCATACTTGTTTCCAATTATTACCTTCCATGTGTTGAGAGTAATGCTCACTTGGGTATTACAATACATTAATGGGCTCAGCAGTGGTGGCTGAAACTGAACTCTCCATTGTCTTTTCCTATATTATCTTTATAAGATATTTGGCAAAATTTTCTAGTCATGGTTGGAGACACAGTAAGGTCAATGCGAGCCAAGTAGATGAAACGAGTCCCGGGTGGACCATAATAATTGCCTTAGAAAATATTCAAAGGGCCTCAGCTCAGACATATATAGGTACAGTATATATATATATCCATATCTATGAGTAATATACTAAAGTTAATCTATGTAAGCTTACAATATAAACACTTATTAAAAGAAATGAATGGCAAATGAAATAGGATGAATAGGTAGATTGGTGGAATGATGGCTAAATAAAATACTGCAAATGTGCTGGGCTAATGCTCCAAGGTACAAATAGAAGTTAGGGACAGAAATTTGTAGCCCAATAGACTTACCTTGTACGGTGTACGTTTTGCCAGAATTGGTGGCTCCATATGTGAAAAGCAAGCAGTTCTGGCCACTAATAAAATCCTTAACCAAACCCAAAGTTGCATTATCAAACAATTCTTTCTGGGTTGTGGAGGGTCCATATATATGGGAAAAGGTGAACCTGGAAAATTAACTTTTTTTAATTATGCCTCTGCACAACAGAAAAATTTTAACATATAAAATAAAAACTTATACAGTAAATGCCATATTCATTGAAGTCAAACAAATTTCTAAATTGCCTTTATTCACTTTTTGACAAAAATATTTGTAAATATATACTCTACTTACTTTTGGCTAAGTTTTGCAATGCCATGGTTGCTATTTTTGAAGGTATTGGAGGAAGCAGGGGCAGTAAGTATAATGCTGTGCTTATCCAGAATATCAATATGAATATCCTGAAAACAAATGTATTTCATTATGCCAAAGAATATTAGAGCATTACTGATTACACAAATTTGTAATACTGAATATAAGGAGAGTAATACTGAATAAGGAGAGAAAAAGAATGGGCACGAAAGGAATTATAAGGAGAAAGCACAAAGGCATTACGACTATAGCGCACTTGGAAGGGATCAGGATAAGGACTTGCGATGGGATGAGGGAAAGGAATGGTACCCAACCACTTGGACTGGTCGAGGATTGAATGCCGACCTGCATGAAGAGAGACCATCGCTCTACCAACCATTCCAAGTGGTTAGGCAGAATGAGTATGAGTAATGGGTAGATTCTCTTGGGCTGAAGAAATAATTTAAAACGAACTTCTGACACTATTATGAGGGTTTTTTTAACACCAGATCATCACTGGAAATCTTAGATTGAACAAAGAAGGGGAGTAGCAATATATCTTTGAAAACTTTAACCATAACATCAATGAGGGGATCAAAACTGAGCCCCACATGGAAATTATTTGGTTAGACAAATGAAAATAATATTAAGTAACAATAATTACATACAGGCCACCAAACAACAGATTGGAAGCAAACCATATATGGGATGAAATATCTAGAGCTATCATGGTAAAACAGTATTTGTGTTATGACTAAATTTAATCAAATCAATTTAAGTAACTAAATTGCAAATGTTGAAGCAGACTTTTTATTTTTAAGAGTTGGTTGACGAACAAAAAACATAATAAGGACATTATGATATTTAAGGACTTCCTGAAACAATATAATAAGGAACCAAAATGGGAAAATATTTGAGACAGTATCACCAAAACGGGAGAGAAATAAACAACACAGAAACAGGGACCGGGTTACGGAACAGTGATCACGAAAAAATCAGATTTTACATAGCATGGAAAAGTTATGCAATAGAAATCTATTTTGATACTGGACTTCCAAAATGTTTATTTTTAAAAATTAAAAGTTTCTTGAAAAGGATAGATTGGGTAGACCTAAACATACATGGTGGGCTCTTCTTGGGACATGATGGGGATAGCAGCAGGTGATGTGACAGGGATTATAATAGATTTAAATTACAATTTGTTTAAAATATACTGTATTCTTAATATGGCCCACAAACATAGTATACCAGATAGATTGATTAGGTCTAATAACCCTAAATTGATAACCATAGGACTAAAGAAGATTATTGGTAAAAAAAACAGCAATGAATGCAACGAAATGCCTCTTTCTGGTAGAGCCCCAGTGGTCCCCCGAGCTATCTTGCCGAGATTGCTCCTAGTTACTAGGTCACAGTCGCATTTCAGTTCTCTGGGGACCAGAGCCAGAATCTGGCCTTCACAGAGGCACAGTGTGCAACAGTCTAGCACCCCACCAATAAAGCATCAAGAGTGTCAGCAAAGCACTACAGACAATAGCAAGGTTCACAAAAAATGAAACCTTGAAACCATCAAACAACTTTCCCATATAATTAAAAGACCATCATTGAATGTAATGAAACGCCATTTTCTGGGCAAGACCCTTCGGCTCCCCGGAGCTATCCAGGCTGATATGTATCTAGTAGCTTTCTGGCATCAGTCAAAGTGCATGGAGTTCTTGCCTACCAGGGACCACGAGCCAGAACCTGGCCCCGTCAGACAAGCAGAAGGAGCAATGGCCTATAAAAAAAAAAAAAGTGTAGTTGGGAGCATTTTACGTCTGCCATCGACCGGGTCTGGCACCCAGAGAGATAGGCGCCCCAAAACAAACCCCCTATTCTGGTGAAAATATTGCTACCAAAAGTCAAACGATTGGACAGAACTCCCCAAATAAAAATTAACAAACGAGCATGACGTCATCACGTTGCCGTTGTATATAGTGATCATATCACCTTTTCCTCCTACCTTTTGCTTTGGCATATATAACATCTCTACTTTCGTTTTTCAGTTCCAGAAGCCATGTCGTAGCAAGTTTTTGCAACTTTTTCAGTTTATTGATGTGTTTCTCAAGATATGGGCCCCATAAAAGAGTTGTATATTCCAATTTATTCTCACAAATGTCTTGAAGTTTCTTTAATATTTCACCATGTACTTAAAAGCAATTCTGTACTTGGAAAGCATAGCATATGCTCCTTGCACAATATCCTTTGTGGTCCTCTGGTGGCAGTCTACTGTTCAGAACCACCCCTAGACATTACACACAAATCACAATAGCGTGATGCATCGTATGAACAAATCCACAAGGGCCATGATGAGGGTTCGAACCTACGTCCGAGAGGATCCCAGACGCGCCTTAATCAACTATGCCACAACACGGTCAAAGAATTGCAACCGAAAGTTCATCTACCCTCACACGGATCCTGCAGTCTCTCTGAAACACAAACCAGGGTTTTACACAATTTTCCCGTGCACCTGGGCTCGGTCAATAAGCTCGGGTGCACGGGGAAATTGTGTAAAACCCTGGTTTGTGTCTTGGAGAGACTGCAGGATCCGTGTGAGGGCAGATGAACTCCCGGTTGTAATTCTTTGACCGTTTATTGACAGTCGATTAAGGTGCGTCTGGGATCCTCTCGGGCGTAGGTTCGAACCTTCATCAAGGCCCTTGTGGATTTGTTCACCCCTAGACATTTTTCATTGGTTATCTTGAGATGATTTCGGGGCTTAGCGTCCTTGTGGCCCGGTCCTCAACCAGGCCTCCTTTTTGTTACACCCCCCAGGAAGCAGGCCATAGCAGCTGTCTAACTCCCAGGTACCTATTTACTGCTAGGTAACAGGGGCATCAGGGTAAAAGAAACATTTTGCCCATTTGTCTCCGCCTCCAACGGGGATCGAACCCGGAACCTCAGGACTATGAATCTGAAGCCCTATCCACCCAGCTGTGAGGCACCTATGTGGTGAAGTTCTTTACTGCCTTTCCACATAATTTGAAGGTTATGTGGCACTTATTTTTTCTCATTCCACATTCCATAACATGACATTTGCTGACATTGAATTCCATTTGCCATGTGTTGCTCAATACACTTATTCTGTTCAGTTCATCTTGAAGGGCATGACAATTCTCTCTTCTCTTTCCTAGTAGATTAGCATCATCAGCAAACGTATTCATATAGTTCGGTATTCATCCTGGTGTGTGGAGCCCAGCCCAGTAAATTAACTGTCTGGTATCATCACAAGTGTATGACTAGGAAAACTACCCTGGGACCTGTTGACCAAACAACACACTAGGAAGTGATGAGACAACGACGTTTCGGTCAGTCCTGAACCATTATCAAGTCGACTGTGATACCCTGGGGCCTTTCTGAATTTACCTGAATTTACCCGAGGCCCATTAACACTAGTGGCCTCGACGAGGACAGGATGCCAGACGCTTGTTGGAGATCCCCCCATATGCCTTGTAAGATAAGGAGAGTAAGATTTGCCTTGCCTTGTAAGATTTCTCAGGAGAATGTCCATAAGGTATCCCTAGCAAGGAAAAAAGGTATCCCTAGCAAGGAAAAATAATTATTAAATAAAATATAACAAGCCATGTACCTCATCATTACACGTTTCCTCTGGAAGATTTGGACGCACCCTCAAATATACCTTCAGGGTCTCTACGTCAACATCCTCAATAGGTATGGACTGGAATACATTATTTAAATTCTTGCAAGGGTTAAAATTATTTTCTTGATCCACAGTGTAACTGAAAAAGGCAATTATGAAAAATAAGTTTTAGAAAAATGTCACTACAGGTATTGTAGTCTTCATATTGCAATGTTTAGAATTCCACAGCAAACACCAAATATCCCGCAGCTTACTCATTATCAACAGCATGAAGGTACGAGAGGCGGTCATCCATACGATTCATTTTCCTCGCTTGCAAACATGAAAATTTAGTCTCCCTGAAACATGAATGATTTGATTAATTACTAATATCAACATTATGGAACTCATGCTGTAGAGGAACATTTAGAACAAATATCTTTGAACTAAACAAAACTAAGCATTTTTTTATAAAACAATTAACTTATTTGTTTATTGCAACCAACTGAAGAAAGCCCCAATGGTTCCCTATGTCTGTAATGTCAGTAATGTCCCCTTTTCTGTTAAAAAAATAGGAAATACTACTGTACAGTATATTCATTAACAAGCACTTATGACACACTTGGGTATAGTAGTGTTCTCACAAACCCAAGGACCCCAACTATCATCAATCAATCCCAGTCCTCAAAATATATGCTTGAAGGACCTTGTGGATGTTGGGTACGAGTGTGGCTTTACTGTGCCATGTTTGACTGGACAATGTCCCTCATGAAGTTAGCGAGCGCGGGCCCCAGCAAGGCACAGTGCCAGCACTCCCTACCCCTGATGGACTGAAACACTGGTCCGGTAAGGAAAAATGAGCCAAGATTGCCTGAAGGTGTATACCTGGAGAGCACACCCAAAGTGTACTGTATACTGTACTGTACATATAATCATTCTACATACATCATTAACCAGAGTTACTGGCACTCAGTACTGCAAGATCACCCTCAAACATTCAGCTCCAGAAACATCACTTCATTTCCTGCAATGTTCCTGGTATGAGTGACAGGAATGTGGAATGCTTTAAACCAAGAGGAATGTTGAAGCCAATTCCAGCCACAACTTTAACAATATGATGAAAACTGTCAACATTGAGTCAGTTAGGAGGCCAGATATACACAGTACAGAGGCGGTTCACGGAGCTAGAGCTCACTCCCCCGTAGTCAGTGGTGGGCAAGCACACCAAGACACAGCTGGACATGTAGCACAAGAGGTGAGGAAAACTCTCACAATGTTAATTAGGTAGTTCTTTTTTTCTTTCTAAATTGGTCGAGAGAATTACAGTTTTTAATCTGGTTAAGAAGGCCCTTCCGCAGAGTGGAACACTGAGTCACTTGTACAGTGCGTCCTGATACATCAGCAAATATTGCACGTGTGTGAGAGTGCATGTAGCAGACTGCACATAGACATATAGGCCCAAGAGGCCTACGGTGACGAACTCCCTCACAACACTTCTCCCGCCAGATCACAACTAACACACACTTCCCCCATATTCCGCCCACGAGAGGAGCCCCTGGGGGCAACACGCACCACGGGGGTGACTGGAGGGCGTGGCGGGAGAGGAGGAGGCAGGAGAGGAGGTACAGGAGGCCAGGAGGCAGGAGGAGCAGCGGCCGCCCAGGTTCAAACTGTGTGTGTGTGGACCAATGGGCGGCGGCGGCCCCTCAACACCCCGGCATATATGTACCGCCTTCACTCTCCCTCTACACCCTCCCCTCTACCCTCATACACACACCTACACCTATATTATTATTAACAAAATATTTTACGGGCGTTTACATGTGGTTGGTGTTATTTATTGGCACTTGTGGGAAATCAGCTGATTACCAACGTCAGTGTGTTTTGTTATTATTTTTTTTTTGTGCTTCAAACTTTGGAGAGTTGTGAGTGTGTTGTGTTGGTGGGTAGCTGGGTGCTTCCAGTGGTGTTGCTTCATGCTGGTGTTGTGTAGCAGTGTTTCTTGGGGAGTAGTAGATAACCTTGAGTGTGTGGTTAAGTGTATGGGTTGTTCCTGAGTGAGAGAGTAGCGGAGGTGGTGATCCCTCTCACTGGTGAGAGGGACCATCTCACCGCCGCTCACAATACCAGCCTCGCATACTCTCACTCCACATTATTTTGTTATTTTATTTGTATATACAAGATTTCTTATATTCTTGTAACGCCACTATCATGCGTAGCTTTTCAGGCAGGGCCTTAATCTTAATTTTCCATGGAATACGACCTGCCAAATCGTTTAACAACCAGGTACCCATTCACTGTTGGGTGAACAGAGGCTCCAGTTAAGCATGATGGCGCCGGCTCTCAGGTCCTCCACTCTGGCGGACCTCTGGACCTCTGGCGGTCCGTGGACCCCGCGTCCACGGACTGGTCATCATTCTCAACTTCTCGACACTGCCATCACTCGTCTCCAGATTGGTCACACCTGCCTGGCAGCACTTCTCCATCGTCTACGGCTGGCAGATTCTCCATACTGCCAGTGGTGTCCGACCCAAGATGGTACAGTGGAACACCTTCACTGCCCTCGATTTCATAGCGCTTGCGTCAGACTACAGAGTGCCGTTCGTAGGCTGAATTTTCCCTGCCTCACGGTTCCTGTCCTTCTTGACGGGGCAGGTGCGAGAGATGAAGTCGTCCGTTATGACATCTTTCTCCATACCTTCCACTTCATCCGTCATGTCTGTGGCCTGAAGAGACCGTAAAGTATGTGGCCTGAGGAGATTGTAGGGTCTGTGGCCTGAAGAGACTATAGGGACCCCATCCCTCTGCTATTTCCCGGTATCGGGCAGTCGGGGCGCATCCGATCCCACGATCGTCGTCGTCCCTAAATCAACAACAACAACAGGTAAGGATTGGCGCCCAGTCAATCCTCCCCGGCCAGGATACAAACCCAGGCCAAAGCGCTCACAAAGAGCCGGGCGAGTGCTTTACCACTGTGCCACGGTGACTACTTATAGTAGTGTACAGTACTTTATACTTGTGCTTCCTCCCACTCAGTTCTGTAATATTTCTTATAATAACCTTAATGCTGACCTGGTCCCAACACCAGCAGTTGAGACCTCGACAAGAACAGTCTCATAATGCCACTGTAAAGTATCAGGTTAGATAGATTAGTTTTTGTTCATTATGTTAATAATATCCTTCGCCATACCTTCTGCTTCATCCGTCATGTCTGTGGCCTTCGCCATACTGTGCCACAGCACTTCACCTCATACTGTCAATATAGCTGTAACTGTTAGTAACACCAAACTGGTAATTGTCAGCAAGCAAAAGTGTTGATTATTGGAGCTGTCAAGATGTTTACTGGGGCAGAGTTACAGTATTTGAATAATACATTTTTTTAATAAAATACAGAAGATCAGATTGCAGGGATTGCTTAGTAGGAAAAGCATTTGTATTTCTATAAAGCCAGTAAATATATGCTTCAGGCATACCTAATAATGAGTACAACATAACTTTTTAGGCTAACGCTTAATACATTGTACATGCTGTAGTACAGTCGGGTTCATTCTCGACGCACAATTGAGAATTCTGGATTTGAGTCCTGGGCGGGACAGAAATGGTTGGGCACATTTCCTTTCACCTAATACCTCTTTTCACCTAGCAATGAGTAGGTACTCAGGAGTTAGTCAGCTTGTTGTGGGGTTGCATCCTGGGCAGGGTCAGTAATTTAGCATTGGGGGGGGGGAGACCTCGATAAAAGCCAAACATGTATGAATACACTCTGGCTTTCTGTCCCCCGACACAATGAATTATATAATACAGTAGCTATTTTCCCCACGATGCCTATATTTTTGGGCTAGAATATAGAATGGTTGATTGTGTGCAGTCAAATGTAAAATGACCTATTGTCTAATGGCATACAGTACATTTTAGAGAATGGACGAAGTTAGAGAAAGTGCAGCAATCACTTCGGAGTAATTTTTGCATTTTCTGTATGGGACATTTTATTTGGTGTATTATGGTTTGCCATTGTTGGGAACAGGAAGCTTGTTAGATTCATCAAGGTCCCCTAGGCCAACAATTGACTTTCCTCAGGATGCAACCCACAACAGTTGACTATCTCCTGGGTGTCTCTATATTTCTAGTTGAACAGCAGCATTTGGTGTAAGGAAACTTACCCAACCATCTTGTCCTGCTCATAAATTAATCTAGGACTATTAAGTTGAGCCAACTGCACTGACTACTACTCTACATACCAACAAATTTGACCTGAAACTCTATCCAATATAAAAATTACCCTTAGGTTAATGTGGGGGTTTTCTTTTTTGCTTTCATGACTGCAATGCGTACATCGCCAATGTACATGTGGCAGGCACTTCACGAAGCTGTCGGAATTAGCAGAATAGAAAATACGAGAGCAACCGTATAGGGCCTGGGAGCAAGGTCAAGTTAGAGTCCTTGAGGGTCTCTTCTCAGACTAGTCTCACCTGGTCCTGCTCCACGTTGATCGTTGGAATCTCCTCAATGATTTAACACTTTAAGGGACTCCTAGGGTCCTCATCACATTTATAGTTTAGTGAATATAAGCAACTCGGTGTTGAAGACAGCTAGAGCTGAAGGCTTGAGTAATGTTGGCAGTATTCAGAAGTGGTTTAACGGAAACACCGCATAAAGCTTAACAGTAGTTTATTTACTAACTTAACCACTAATACACAGGGTGCTTGATTTACTTTAGATTGGCATCAGCAAAGCTATGGTTATATTAGCGAGACTCTCGACGTCTGGCTAATCGACTCGTATCCACTCGTGGAGAAACACCTAACTTAACACAGTTGACAGCCAATCATTAACATGGCAACCTAAATGCCGGTATGCAAAGGGATCACAAGAGTTCCAACCGGATACTCGGTAATGATGATATGCAATAAATCAACAAATACACTGTCAATGGGACAGGCAATAACATGCACAATAATGATGTCACACAATAACTAAATGTGTGGTGTACTGTATGTGAAGGTCACATTCCCAGACTAGTGAAATGCCACACAGATAAACACGCATACGCAAGTTGATAGTCGGTGACTTCAACTTGAAATCCATAGACTGGGAAGCATATGAAGCTAAAACAGAAGATTTTTGGACCTGTAAATTTGTAGACCTCATCCTGGAAACATTCTTGTATCAACATGTTAAACAAGCTACGAGGATGAGGGAAGGGGACGTTCCCTCCATGCTAGATTTGATATTTACCAGGAAGGAGGAAGAGATATTTGACATTCAGTACCTTCCTCCCTTGGGTAAAAGTGACCATGTCTTTTTGGGAATAAAGTATGCAATGCGTTATAAGCTGGAAGAAAATAAGGAGGTTGAAGCAGTTGAAAAACCAGACTTCAGGAGAGGACATTATGGTGACCTTAGAAATTTTTTTAGTGAGTATAATTGGACAGACTTGATGCTAGGCAAGGAAGTGAATGAGATGTATGGCAAGTTTTGTGAAATATATGATAAAGGCACAAAAAAATTTATACCAAAACAGAGATGCAGAACTAGGAAACAGGATTGGTTCAATAGAAATTGCGAGAGGGCTAGAGACCGAAAGACACACAAATGGAATCAATACAGGAAGAGGCCGAACCCCCAAACATACCAGCGATACAAAGATGCGAGAAACAACTACACGGCAGTGAGGAGAGAGGCAGAAAGAAATTTTGAAAAAGGGATTGCGGACAAATGTAAAACAGAACCAGGTCTATTCTATAAATTCATAAACAACAAATTGCAGGTAAAGGATAATATTCAGAGGTTGAAAATGGGAAATAGATTCACGGAAGATGAAAAGGAAATGTGTGAAACACTAAACGAAAAGTTCCAAAGTGTGTTTGTACAAAATGAAATCTTTAGGGAACCAGATACAATAAGAATTCCAGAGAACAACATAGAACACATAGAGGTGTCTAGAGACGAAGTGGAAAAAATGCTCAAGGAGCTCGGTAAGAACAAAGCAGCTGGCCCAGATGGCGTTTCACCATGGGTTCTGAGAGAATGTGCATCTGAGCTCAGCATTCCACTTCACCTGATCTTTCAGGCATCCCTGTGTACAGGAATCGTAGCAGACGGGTGGAAACAGGCTAACATAGTTCCAATCTACAAAAGTGGCAGCAGGGAAGACCCCCTCAATTATAGACCTGTATCATTGACAAGTGTAATAGTGAAAGTATTGGAAAAACTAATCAAAACTAAATGGGTAGAACACCTAGAGAGAAATGATATAATATCAGACAGACAGTATGGTTTTCGATCTGGAAGATCCTGTGTATCGAATTTACTCAGTTTCTATGATCGAGCCACAGAGATATTACAGGAAAGAGATGGTTGGGTTGACTGCATCTATCTGGACCTAAAAAAGGCTTTCGACAGAGTTCCACATAAGAGGTTGTTCTGGAAACTGGAAAATATTGGAGGGGTGACAGGTAAGCTTCTATCATGGATGAAAAATTTTCTGACTGATAGAAAAATGAGGGCAGTAATCAGAGGCAATGTATCAGAATGGAGAAATGTCACAAGTGGAGTACCACAGGGTTCAGTTCTTGCACCAGTGATGTTTATTGTGTACATAAATGATCTACCAGTTGGTATACAGAATTATATGAACATGTTTGCTGATGATGCTAAGATATTAGGAAGGATAAGAAATTTAGATGACTGTCATGCCCTTCAAGATGACCTGGACAAAATAAGTATATGGAGCACCACTTGGCAAATGGAATTTAATGTTAATAAATGTCATGTTATGGAATGTGGAATAGGAGAACATAGACCCCACACAACCTATATATTATGTGAGAAATCTTTAAAGAATTCTGATAAAGAAAGAGATCTAGGAGTGGTTCTAGATAGAAAACTATCACCTGAGGACCACATAAAGAATATTGTGCAAGGAGCCTATGCTATGCTTTCTAACTTCAGAATTGCATTTAAATACATGGATGGCGATATACTAAAGAAATTGTTCATGACTTTTGTTAGGCCAAAGCTAGAATATGCAGCTGTTGTGTGGTGCCCATATCTTAAGAAGCACATCAACAAACTGGAAAAGGTGCAAAGACATGCTACTAAGTGGCTCCCAGAACTGAAGGGCAAGAGCTACGAGGAGAGGTTAGAAGCATTAAATATGCCAAAACTAGAAGACAGAAGAAAAAGAGGTGATATGATCACTACATACAAAATAGTTACAGGAATTGATAAAATCGACAGGGAAGACTTCCTGAGACCTGGAATTTCAAGAACAAGAGGTCATAGATTTAAACTAGCTAAACACAGATGCCGAAGAAATATAAGAAAATTCACCTTCGCAAATAGAGTGGTAGACGGTTGGAACAAGTTAAGTGAGAAGGTGGTGGAGG
Organism: Procambarus clarkii; assembly: GCF_040958095.1. Classification (NCBI taxonomy): domain Eukaryota; kingdom Metazoa; phylum Arthropoda; class Malacostraca; order Decapoda; family Cambaridae; genus Procambarus; species Procambarus clarkii. The sequence continues at coordinate 2,534,445 of NC_091201.1, forward strand.
CCAAGACCGTCAGTAGTTTCAAAGCGTTATATGACAAAGAGTGCTGGGAAGACGGGACACCACGAGCGTAGCTCTCATCCTGTAACTACACTTAGGTAATTACACTTAGGTAATTACACCGTCGATTCACCTATGACCTGTGACAGGTATGAGGTGAGAACTGTGGTTGATATCTCAGATCAACACAGACACAATAAAACAATGACAAGATCTTGTACTTACAGATAGGGTACCATTCCTTACTCACTCACTCACTCAGGCACATTTATACAAGCACTCATAGGTGGCCTGACAGCTGGTTTCACTCGTAGACACGGAGGGTACTTGCAGTAGGGTGTGCTGTATGCTTAACAGACAGACACACGCACACACACTGGCACTGGCGATGAGTAAGGTGGTGACATCATGTAGTAGTGAGGGCGGCGGCGGGCGCTCGAGGTACTGAGGTACTGGGACGAGTAGCGGCTGGCGGCGGCTGTGGTACCATGCAGGTACACTTGTGGTAAAGTCACACACAGGTTACTTAGGCGGCGGCACTGCCTTAGTTCAATCTAAGTCACTCACAACGATCTTTGTCACCAGGGGTTACCTGATACCAGTCTGTTTCGCTCTGGAGATTTGTCACTTTAGGCTTCTGAATAATATATCCACACTCGAGATTCTGGGCGAGTGTGTGGTATAATCTTCAGATGCTGAGTTAACTTGACGGTGAGGAATGGACGGTTGTTCAGTCTATTGGCCGATAGACAGAACAGCTACACGTCCTCTTTGCAAGAGATCCCTCACAAGAATGCTTTTGCCTGAAGCTCAGGGCATCTTGTTTGGCACACACAAGGGGATTACAATTTGACCAGTAGCATTGCAGCAAATGGGCGGGAACCAATCATATTAGCTAGTTCGATGAGCAGTAGCAGGAGTGACGTCATGAACACGTCACGACCACGTTATAGCTGTTATTCACCATCGCGCCGGTTGACCTCAGAGGACAGACGGTCTGGCGTCTACCCTCTGTCTCTCGCACGGGCAACAGCACATGTACTCGCTGACCCTTTGGTGGCAAGTATGCTTAATTCCCTGTATCTACTTCCTGCCTGGACATACGGCGGCCTCCGTATTATGAAAATGTTCCTGGTTAAGTGGGCATTCTGGAGATACCCAACATGCCAGGTCACTATCCAGGGTTAAGAGAGATAGGCTTGTGCACAAAGATCAGTGCACTGTGCACTGCAATGAGCCATTCAAGTCAGCTGTGGGAGAATCTTGAGAGACACTCTCTCACAGTTAAATAAGGATTCATTATTCAGCATCAGGTTAACTCGTCACTTTGAGGTAGATGGTAGAGCAGCGGTGGTCTCGCTTCATGCAAGTCGACGTTCAATCCCCGACCATCCAAGTGGTTGGGCACCATTCCTTCCCTCCTGTCCCATCCCAAATCCTTATTCTGACCCCTTCTAAGTGCTATATAGTAATTACCTAAGTAATTACCTAAGTGTAGTTACAGGATGAGAGCTACGCTCGTGGTGTCCCGTCTTCCCAGCACTCTTTGTCATATAACGCTTTGAAACTACTGATGGTCTTGGCCTCCACCACCTTCTCCCCTAACTTGTTCCAACCGTCTACCACTCTGTTTGCGAAAGTGAATTTTCTTATATTTCTTCGGCATCTGTGTTTAGCTAGTTTATATCTATGACCTCTTGTTCTTAAAGTTCCAAGTCTCAGGAAATCTTCCCTATCGATTTTATCAATTCCGGTTACTATTTTGTATGTAGTGATCATATCGCCTCTTTTTCTTCTGTCTTCTAGTTTTGGCATATTTAATGCCTCTAACCTCTCCTCATAGCTCTTGTCCTTCAGTTCTGGGAGCCACTTAGTGGCATGTCTTTGCACCTTTTCCAGTTTGTTGATGTGCTTCTTTAGATATGGGCACAACACAACCACTGCATATTCCAGCTTTTGTCTAACAAAAGTCGTGAACAATTTCTTTAGTATTTTGCCATCTATGTACAGTATTTAAAAGCAATTCTGAAGTTAGAAAGTTTAGCACATGCCCCTCGCACAATGTTCTTAATGTCATCCTCAGGTGATAGTTTCTCCTCCCTTCCTAGTTTTCCTGTCACGTCTCCAAACTGAATAGCCTCTTGGGAATATGACTTCATTTATTATATTTCCTTCAAGTTTTGTCTCTGATAATGCGACAATATCTGGGACCCTAAGCTGGATTATATCTTGCAACTCCAAAGTTTTTGACCTTACTCCATCTATGTTGGTATATACAATTTTCAGGAACATGTTCCCTTTTCCTTTGCTCTTTACTCCCCCTTCCACTACTGATCTTGTTGCTTTGTTTTTATGTACCATTTCACAAGCTTTCCAGTCCCTGTCACTTTGTAGAAAAAAGAATTTCTGTCTTCATTTCTATCTCCATTTAGACATTTTGCCTCAATTAGGTTCATTTTCAGCTTTTCTCTGTCTTCCTTGGAGAGGTCTTGTCTTATTGACCAAAGTTTTCCAACCTCATCACTCTGTAATTTCCTGGCATTTCTTAGCCCTTCCATCATGTTTTTCACTCCATTAAACGTCACCCTTAAGGGGCGGTTCTTGTCTTTCTCATATTTTCCTATTCTTCTAAAATCACTGACATTTTCCTTGGAGCCTTCTCCTAAACCTACTATTTTCTCTATGATTTTCATCTCTTCTGCCGCTCGGTCCACCCTAGATGAAATTTCTTTCTCTAAACATCCAAAAATGATTATGGACTTAGTTCTATCTGCAGTGTTTTGTACTAGTTTACTGTTGGTAACCAGTTCTTTCCTAATTGCTTGCCTAATTTCTGCTTCTTGTTGATCATTTTTGGTTTTGACTTCCGAACACACTTCTTTGATAGTCTCTTTCTCTTTTACAACTTGAGCATATGTCGCTTTTATTTCTTCTTTATACTTTTCTAGTTCTTTATTCACCTCCTCTGTGTGAGTTGTCAGTGAAGGTTCCAGTTGGAGATCCTTACCTAACTCTATGTTAGCTCTTAGGCTCGCTTGGAGTTGTTCACCATATGAGTCTATTTTCTTGTTTATTTCTTCAAAGTCAACACACTTCACTTTCCACGCCAGTGACCTGACTCCTGATCACTCTCTCAACTACTTTTATTATGTGGAACGTTAGTGCAACTGGTCTATAATTCTTTGCCAATGCTTTGCTACCACCCTTGTGTAGAAGGGCAATGTCTGCTGCTTTAAGCGCATCTGGTATCTCCCCCGTGTCCAAGCTCTTCCTCCACACTATACTGAGTGCCTGTGCTACTGGCACTTTGCATTTCTTTATAAATATTGAATTCCATGAGTCTGGACCCGAGGCTGAGTGCATGGGCATATTGTCAATTTCTCTTTCAACATCTGCCACACTCGTGTTGATATCAGTTTTATTTACAGGTGTTTGAGTATCATTCATAAAGAAAATGTCCGAATCTTCCACTTTCAATTGCAGTACAATTGCAACCGGGAATTACACTGACTTCACACAACTGGGACATCCACTGACTTCACACAACCGGGAATTCTACTGACTTCACACAACAGGGAATTCCCAGTTGCAATTCTTTTACCATGTCGTGGCCTAGTTGACTAAGGCAGCGTTTGGGATCATCCCGGGCGTAAGTTCAAAAACCTCATCACGGCCCTTGTGGATTTGTTCATTCTATATTTTGTACTTTTCTGCTACTTCCATGGCTCCAGTTCACCTGACCATGAACAGTGTACTCGTTCTTCAAGTTGGGATACAATGCTTTTATTACAGCAGTTTCTCACATTTAATGTACAGTACAGTATAAGACATTGACTTTATAGTAGAATGTTTAAAAAATAAAAATAAATTTACTTTAAGAGATTTTCTACCTTTTCACTCTGCACTAAGACAAGGCTTCCTTGATTGTTTGATCAGTCAGGTTATTGATGATTACAGATGCATGCTTGCATATTCATTATTGTCCTGTTGACCCAGTGGCACCTGCAGGTGCCTACAAAGACCTTCCTTTACACTTATCTTTATACCTGCAAGCTTATGAGTCTTGAAGATGTCTTGAAAGTATGGTTAGGCTCTTTTCCATTTTCCTTTGAGTTTACAAGAGTATATATATATATATATACAGTATATATGGGAGTACCCAGTATACACATACACTGTACTGTACTTTGCTTATTACTGTTTCCATTCCTTAAGATGCATATTATATTAACATGTTATTAATGACTTGTATCTTTGGCAGGTTTACGAGCATTTATTGCAATGGCTGAATTGATAAAGATTTTACTGGATTTCTCTGAACGTGCTGGAGAAATTGCCCGATCTATTCGCCAGGAGCCTAAGCTATTTGCTCTGCTTGTTGAAGAAAAGGGTGAAGCTGAGAAAAATCAGCGATTTGATCATGACTTCAAAACTTTAGCAGATGTGTTAATTCAAGAAGCCCTCAGACACCATCTTATTCATGTGGTTTGTTACATAAGTTTATATTTAAATCTATCAAATTATCCATGTACCATAGACTAGTCAGAAAATATCTAGTTGTTTTTAATCTTTTGTTGACATTCATGGTTATATATTTCCCTTTATCATTTTCAATATGCAATACTTTTGTTTATTATGCACACCATACCCATCCCATGGGCGGTGGTGAAAAGGGTTACAGAGGCACATAATCGGTTCAGGTCTAGTGCTATTGAGGTCCTGAAGAAAAGTTCAATCCATATCAGTGTAACTGTGTACTTAAAGTTTATTCATAAAAATTCAAAATA